>NC_141534.1:224712500-225012500 GCF_021556685.1 Rattus norvegicus
ATCACCTTCTTTTCCCAGTGACAGCTGCCTCTGCAGATCTGAGCGGCTTTCCTTATTCTATACCCAGGAACAACATTCTACAACCTGTGTTTGGTCTCAGAAATCTGCTCTTCATTGGAGCTTTTACTCTAAATACAATTCATAAGTATTTCTGTTTGCCATAGGTACTATAAATGTTTTACAAGAGCAGGCAGTGATGACACCTGTAATCTGAGCACTTGGGTATGGAAACAGAAAAATCAGAAGTTCGAGGTCATTTTCTGTTGCACACTGAAGTCAAAGTCAGCATGGGAAATATGAACTACAATCAGAAACAAACAAAAAATGGAAATGTACATTTAAAAATTATACGTTTGATCAGTTGTTTTTTTAAAAAATATATCTAATAAAGCCACAGTATGCCTTTCTGATTGAAATCATGGCTTTTAGTTTTGAGTGCCTATAGAGGGAAGGATATATTAAATTGTCAGATACTACAAGTCGTTCTGGAGGGAGACAATGCACCTGACATCACAAACATGGTTGTTACATGAAAGCAAGTTTTCACTCTTTTACTAGTGGGAGATAGAAAGTGCTTTTTACAGAAGGAAGAAGAAACATACAAATGGAGGAATCATTAACCTAGAGACTCCAGCTCGATCCATTGCATCACTTCATGTAAGAAGTGAATAGATGAGTTGCTTCTCTTGGCTCAAGTGATTCCATGGGTCTGGCCGACAGAGAAGATGAGCATTATGGCATCACAACATCATTTGGACAATTTCTCTACTTTTATAACACACCATGAGTTAGAGAAGCACTTAGATTATAAGAGGAACTTCTGTAATATTTCTAGTGTGAGCATTGGCTGAGAGAGGATGACACCAGGAACCTGATGACCTTGGAGAACTCTTTATGTGCCTCTTCAAAAACAATGGTGTGCACCAGCAAACAAATCTAGCTCTGGAGGTGCACAAAAGGCTGTTAAGCAAAGCTATCTAAAATACAATTAACTAAATCCAAAAGAAAAAAAGTCCCTGAGTAGTTATATGCAAAATAAACACTACTTCTCCCTTTGTTTTTCCTCCAACCAGTGTAGATTTGTAGACACAACTCAAGTGCCTGCATACGTCGTTTGCAGAGATGGGAGTCAGTTCGGCCTCGAGAGGGCTTCAAGTGTTTATCGCTGTGATGATAGGCTCCCACACTTGAAGAGGTGGTTTGTTAAAGTGACCCTGGTGGCTGGAAAGAGTGGCTGAACATGCTGGGTGGGGGCGCAGCTGATCCATTCTCTGTGACCAGCTTCACAGTCCCTAGATTGCAAACCTGTTGACTTGAATCAACAGGAAATATCCTGGCCATGGTAAAAATGCTGGAGGGACCTACTACAAAGGGGCTCTGGTTTCTAAGTTCTTCTTTGCCTCTTTAACCTTCACATACACCCCTCTCTCTGATTCTAGCCCACCCCACCCCATCATACAAAATGCTCTTAGCAGGTAAGAGATAGTCACTAAACTTACATTTTCAAGGTATCTATCAACAAAGTCCACTTGGAGGAGCTGAAAGGACTACATGACCAAGTTGCTTCATCTGTTTTGTGTTCACAATGGAGTCAGCCAAGGGCCCTTCAGTGGCATCCTTTGAACTGTCTAACAACTGCACTAATGGTTACAGAGTTTAGTATCTTCATCCACTAGACAGAAATGCTTGAATCAGTACTGTCAATACAAGAGAAAGGTATGATACTGACCTGCCTGTTCTTTCAGTCCTGCCCTGTTTTCTGGCCTCCAAAGCATCTCTTAGAACTCAAATCTTATAGGAACATTTCTACTTATTTTAAAAAGGAAATGGCTACAAATTGTGTACAATTGCTAACTTTATATCCACATATTTGAAAGTTCATTGAATCGATCAGGAATTATGTTTGGTCTTGGAGGAAAGGGGTATGAATTTATTCCTTTCTGTTCATGAATTTTAGGGATATTCTTATATTGCTTAAGCTTGGTTTCACATGTCTTTGGTGAAATGCATGATATCATCTATTATGTATAAAGACCGTCAGTAGCATTTTTTTCACTTTTAACCATGAAATTTAAAATTCTAAAATGATTCTCAGACACAAAACTCTCTGTCTGATGTATAGAAAGCAACGTGGACTGTGATTGATGGATGTACTAGCTCCATGGGAGTGGGAAAGTGGTTTGCTGTCTTTGACTTTCATTTCCCATATTTATAAAATGGAAATAATATGCTTCAGTGATGTCATACAGCCTTTGAATGTGTTACCTGGCATGGAAAGGACTTTTTAAATGTGAGTAAGTCAAGAATCTTAAGAGGGGGAGTTATTTTTGGGGGACTAACGGCAGTGTGTATGGAGGCAGAGGAGGAGTCTGGTGAGGAAGAGAATGCAGGCTGATTTGGGCAGTGAAATTGTAGGTTAAGAGATGACAATAACCAGCAGAAGCTGCACAGAGCAAAGAACAGAGCTCTTTGGACATCCAGAAGGAACCAGCCCCACTAACCCCTTTGTGGCCCCATGAGTCTCATTTTGCATTACTGCTTTCCACAAGTATAAGAAAGGTATTTATTTTAAAACCACTCACTGTCGTGTTTTATGGCAGCAATAGGAAGAAAGGCAACATTTGTCCTGTGCTATACAGCCTGGGATGCTGACAATGCAACCACATACTCACATGTGCAAACAGTGAGCACACAGCATATAGTTTATTTATCTGGAGGCTTAACAAGTATGCCATTGTCAGTCTTCTTGTTGCATAAGACATGCCTACATTGGAAAATAAAGCTTGTGAATTAAACCATGCATAATGCCGGAAAGAAAAGGAAATTAAATAAAACTATGGCTTGCCAAAGGTGACAAAGCTCTAACAAATACACAGTCACATCTGACTTCCTGAAGAGAGTTCTTTATCATGGAGAACTGATTTCGTTGCGTTCATGCTTTTCCCACATTGGCGTATTGTAGAGCTGATGATTCTTTTTAAAGACCGGAACCTAACCATCTGAATTATGGTGAGGTTTACTGCATATGCTCTTAGGCAGTAGAGTTTCTTCCTTATTTAAATGTTTGGTTGATGGTGACAGGTGAGGTGAAGCCTGCTCTTTCTCTTGTCAGATGAGAACTTTCCAGATGGCACTTTAAGAACTAGCTGCATGTGCTCTGAGCTTGAAATGGGAAGCTGTGTCTGCAAATATGGGCGTGTGTTGTGTGTGTGTGTTCTTATTATATACTTCCAATTTCAAATCATCTGAGAGAGGACATTTGAAGAGTATTAACACTCTATTTGACAAGGGAAAATATTTTCAGGGAACATTAGCTATTGGAATAAATTATGATATTCTCCATTATCAAGTTGGTGGCATGTAATCACATGCCTTGATTCCTCAAGATTGTTTAACCTTTGGCATATTTGTTTATGATTATGTGCCTTGCCAGTCATCTTCGTTGGAATGCTATATGATGAAGGCATAGAACTATTGCTCTTTATGATGAAGGTGTATTTTCTCAATACACATTGCAGAGTAATCAGACCATTCCTCACTCACTGAAAAGTGTTCAGATATTTCAGATATCTACTTCATAGATAGATCTATTTTCACACATATATAAACATATATTTATAAACATTGCCAAGAGAGTTGTCACTTTCAATCTCAATTGCCTAAGTTACTGAGAAGGAACTGGCTTGAACAGCCATGAAAGGGAGAAAATAAGGATGATACACATTCTTCATCTATTCTACAAAATGTGGTGGTTCAGTGTTTGTTTAAATATTTGAAGTAGTCATTTCTAAGATTGGTATGAAGGCTGCATCTTTCTTCATGATGTGATCATAATAAGAACAGAGAAAGAATGAAGCAATGTTCCATTATTTTTTCCCTTAGAGGCAATATTTTTCTTCCATTTCTTTTGGTGAGGTCCTCTCATTCTTCCAAAGGCAGCCTTTTGTAAAGACAAATCTTCAGGAGCTGGAGAAATTACTCAGCAGGTAAAATTCCTCGCAGTGTGTGTTGGCTAATCCTGGTAGAGTCATCTTGACATACCTAGTGTGCTGGCTAGTTTTATGTCAAGTTGACACAAACTATAGTCATCTTAGGGAAGGTAACCTCAGTTGAGAAAATACCTCCATGGGACCCAGCTGTAGGGCATTTTGTTCAAGCCATGAGAAATAAGCAAGAAAGCAGCACACCTCCATGACCTCTTCATCAGCTTCTGCCTCTAAGTTCCTGCCCTGTTTTAGTTCTCGTCTTGACTTCCTTCTGTGATGATCTATGATCTGGAAGTGTAAGCCAAATAAACCCTTTCCTTTCTCAATTTGCTTTGCATCATGGTGTTTTATCACCGCAATAGTAGCACTAACTAAAACACTTGGGAGGGGGAGATCTCAATTGAAAAGTTGCCTATATCAGATTTGCCTATATCAAAAGTTGTCTATATCAGGCCTGAGAAAATGTGGAGTTTTGTTTTGACTCTGAAAGGACCTTTGCTCTGGAAGACATTGCTCTATGGTCTCTGCTTCAGTTCCTGCTCCTGGGATCCTGCTGAGGCTAACATGTAGATTGATACAATGAGTAAATTTGATCTCCCTCCCATTGTACGTAGATTTCTTCCAATTGGTTAAGAGCCTAAATAGATTATAAGAAAGAATGAGGACAGAGTCTTCTTTCTGAGTGATTTCTTTGAGCTGAGACATTGGTCTCTTTCCATTGGCTTCTGCCTTGGGCAGGAATTCGACCATTGACTGTCATGTACCTTCAATTTGATGGTCTTATTCTCCAAGAACAGGTCATTCTTCACAGTTTCTCTAATCTATAGTGATAACTATAGGATTATTGTATATGTATAAGTTATGGGTTCTGTCCCAGGAAACAAGACTAATATGAACACTTCAAAATTTGTCAAGAGTAAGTGGAGTTTCTGATCTTCAATTTTTATTGATCCTAGCCTCAGACACTTGGAATAATGTTTCACTAAATATCAGAGCACTCAGCTGTCCAATCAAGTTAACACATAAAATAATCTTGGTAGCATTGTCAACCCAGAAGCACAAATTCAAAGAAGTACTAATACTTGCATTGAAGATCCAAAGGAGTGCTCCCAGAGGTTGTCTATGTGTGCAGAGCTCAAAACACCTTTAGGAAAGTTTCACCAAGATTACTGATCTAAACCAAGAGGGAAAACCCAAACACTTGGGACATAAAGGTGATGATAACTTCTCTCTTGATTGAGGTAATTTGGAAGAGAAGAAAAAAGTACCACAATGTTCCATTTGCTCCTATAAAAATAGACTTAAAGATAACATTCTAACTGCATAAAGTTCTTTCACAAATTTGAGATTGTGAGTAGTTACTTCAGGAATAGCAATGTGAACCAACTTTTTTACAACATTGCTCAGAGCCTCAAACATGTGGAATACACATCAAAAAAGACTGGCACTGCATCTAGCTTTTCAACATGTCTGTGATTTCTCAGAAAACTGGAAAAACAACAACCACCTGCTAACTTTCTTCTTAGAAACCAATATATTTCTTTTACTCGTGCTCCTGTAAAGTAGACTCAGCACCGATTATAACTGTCTCCCGACCCCACAAGTGAAGGGGACCCTAGTGCTTACAAATCACTTGCTGGAGCTTGGATAAAAAGGACCTTGAGAGAAGTTAGTGTTTGTTCACCAAACCATTAATCCTACCTTTGTAGGGGCATCACACAGAATAATAGTGGCATTGAGAATACTACTTTGACAAGATTGCCAAATCTCACTCTAAATAGGTATGAAACTCCCTGTGTATAAAGGAACAAAGAAGCAAGCTTTTATACCCACAATTAGAAAGGAGTGATAGGAGTGGGTGTAAGTAATTGAACGTAAATTATTGATACCATACTGAAACCAGCATGGAAGTTAGCAAACACTAACCTGTCTGTTATTCCTGTGTTGGGAGATTCTTAGGATGACAGGGAGATGGCAGGCTGCCAGGAGGAGGGAGAAATGGATGAGCATAGATTCCTCACCCAGCATCTAAAAACAGTGCTCAGAATCCCACCCATCAACCCGAGATGAATGACTGAAATCACATTATACCTATATTTTCTGATGTGAAAACTGTCAACATTACTGTCACTGACAATGTTCTAAGTGAGCTAGAAGGAGATTTTCAGCAGTTCACGATTGGTTAACTCATATATTCAGAGCTCTGGGGAAATAGCCTGGATACTTCAGCAGTCAATAATGGGATTGCCAGGGAGAAATCATGGTCAGAAGTGGAACCATTGATCCAGAAGTTTCAAAGTTCTGAAGAAAAAAAAGTGTCTGGTGTTAACAGATCTGGCCAAGACAGGGGAAGGCAGGGTGTTGCACCATGCTCGCTGTTTGATGTCTGTTTCTTAAGCACTTCAGTGTGTACAACAGATCTGACAGAGAACCAGCAATGCCCCTAGCCATGAAGAAGCTTGCCCTCATGCTCTGTGTTCACATGGGGATGGTGAAAATTGAACGACCCCAAAATGGACTTATCCCTGAGAGACTTTCATGGCATGGCATGGTTCCTTAGAAACGGCATCAGGGATGTCCCTCTGAGGAGGGAGGCATTTGAGCTGTGGTAGATGTCACTGTGTGTGTGTGTGTGTGTGTGTGTGTGTGTGTGTGTGTGTGTGTGTGTGAACACTTCAGTGCTACAGAGAATAGATGGCTTTACAGACAGCACTTGATCACATCACAGTGAGTCTGACAGGAATGAACTTGATGGACTAGGGAACCACTGACAGTATTTTATTTAAGGAAGCAGACAGTACATTGAGTTCATGTTTGGCTTTATGGATGTATATAGGTAATCTAAGGGCCATACTTTATATATAAACACAGAATGTTATGACCATGCCTTTTACATATCATAGTTACATTTTGTGATGGCAATAGGAAAAAAAATTAAACATCTCTACCTAATGTTTAAAACATTTACAGAATGAAATGCATACCTTAGTAAATAGAGCATAGAAACATAGTGTTTCATTTAACATTTACAACAGGATGCTCTCAGGGAGGTATTATTTTGTTTCAAAGGGGAAAATGGCAACACTGACAATAACATCCAACCAACTTCAGAGATGGGATACAGATGTACAAAAGTCATGTGACTTTACATTTGCCCTTCCCATTAAATATGGAGCTATTTGTGATATTTCTTAAGTATTTTAGAAGAGACCTATTCTCAACTATATTCTCACTCATATATAAAGAGTTATATCCTTTAGATTTGTATATTGAGGTAACACAAATACGAATATGAGAATTACCTTGACTCTGATTTGACAATAACTGTATTTTATATTGTGATGAAGCTCGGCATCAGATACATAATACCTTCATTTGATAAACTCCAGCAGAATATTGCTTCCTTCAACACTTCCCAATTTGAGTGAATAAACCATCTGCCTGAATGCTAATCTAGTGCAAAATATTAGTTACTGAATTGTCAGTATATTAAAACTACAATCTGCTTTGAAAAGAGGGAAGCCTGTTTATACATTTTTTTTTCTTTTTCTAGTCACTTAAAATGTCTCAGAACTCTTCTGTAGATGCTCTCAAAGTTGTATCCCATTAGACTAAGATTAAGATTAGCTCATTTGTTAAAAAATATTTTGTAGGCATTGGCTTATAGCCCTAGATATTTAGAAGGGTGAGATATGAAGATCACTTGAGATATGAAGTTCAAGGCCTGTTTGGGAAACATGTAGAGACTATGTCTTTAAATACATACATACATACATACATACATACATACATACATACATAAACAAATAATAAATAAACCTCCAATTTTCTATTCACTTGGATGGACTACTTCATTCCAATTATTCTTGAGCTGCATTTTGTTCTTTTATTTTGAGAATTTTAGGGAGTTGTTGATTCCTCTTCTCTGTTATATTTATTAAAATACAGTCCTAGGATAGATTATAAATTCATTAATTCTCATGTAAAAATGAGTGGTAATAGCTTATAATATCTCTTCTACAGAAGAATAGAAGGTATTCCTATTTTAATGAGGGTCAGAGACCAAGCTGAAATGATAGTATTTCAGATGGTTTGAAGAGAGAATTATAAAAGCCTCTCAGAAGTAAAGCAAGTTAGTTTTATAGTCTACTTATTTCTAGGATCAGCTTCTTCTAAGCAGTTGAAAGCAGGACTCTTTCAAGATGGCTCAGCAGTCGAGGGTGTATGCTACAACAATGGTTGCCTGAGGTTGATCTCAAAGAGAGAATTGACTCCTCCTGTAGTTGTCCTCGCTCTCCATGAAATACATCCTAGTACATGTGTACACACCACACACCACACACACACAAATATATACACACCACCACCACCACCACCACCACCACCACCACCATCTCACACACAGGAAATGTAATAAAATTTTATTTTTTAATAAAGAGGACTCAGGAAACTGTGAGAGATGCCCAAGTAACCTATACTGCCACAGTGAGAAAGCCTCCATGCTTATCTTTCTTGCAGAGCTAGCTCTTCTCTACCTCACCACTATACAAGTTCCAACATGCACCAAAGTAATCAAATGACAAGAAACGTCTTCATATTTTGCTCATGCGCAGCTAAATTCGTATCTTCTTCCACACCTCTTAGTAGGTGTGGAGCCAAGCCTCCAGAAAGCTGGAAGGTATTAGTCGCTCTAGAAGTGATGAGCTAGTCAACACTGAGGTGATATTCCTTCCTGCACAGGGTAAATTTTGCAGTTGTTGTCCCTGTCTCTGAAGGTTTTACCATGGTGAACCCTACGGAAGAAAAGCCTGAAGTGAAACTACAGCCATCTGAATAAGAATAAAGAGAGATGGTTAGCCATCGGGTAACACCACTTTAACCAGCACTGGGCATTGGTCTATGAGGTTAATGGACCTCCCTTCACTCATTCCTGTTTTCCAGACAAAGAACAGGAGGCACAGAGCAGTTATGTGCCTTATGCAGATCACATAGACAGGGCTGACTTCATAGTTCATTTTCTAAATTTCACAGATGTTGAAAAACATCAGCACTGGAGGAAGGACGCTGGAGGGGCATTTTCTATACTTTTCTGATGGAGTGCTTGCTTTTTGGACTCCATATAGAGGCTTTAAGTGTTGTTATTCTCTTAATGTAATTTATTTTTCCTGTATGAAGAGCTCTAATTTTTTTCTTTTTATCACCACATACTAATTGTGCAGAATAATTAGCTTAATCATGGCAATTTTGTACATCACAATGCACTTTGATTTATTGGTGAAACCAGTGGCTGCTGCTGAGAGTGAAGATCACAGCTGAGATTCTTTTCTCCTCACCCTCTGTCTGGGCTTTTTAAGCATCTTTTTAAGCATCTTCTTCATATTTGGTGCTTGACACGTGCCCTAATGCACTTACTACTCAGTAGTCAATTTCTTGAGAGCGGGACCCAGCATTTCATCTTTTTTCTTCACTCTTTCTTTTCTTCTTTTCCTACCTCGGTCCTTCCTCCCATCTTCCCTTGATTTCTTTGATCAGGGAGGTTTATAGAAAACCACACAGCTCTGTGTCCTTTGTGTTAGTAGGCATTTAAGTCCCTTAGAAAGCAAGTTGTGAGAAACACTTCTATTCACTTGGGAAAGCAGAGATGTGTCTGCTTTGCTGTGCCTACCTGCTACTGTTTTTAAAAAGTCATGAAATTATTAGTCCATTGGAGGATAGTATTGGGGTGATGTACGTCTGTGTTTCGACGCCATGAACACTCATATTTGACTCTGGACCATGGTCACTCATTGGAATCTAAAATAAACTCTCTTAGCATGGGAGCTATGGTTTTCCAAGGACAGAAGAAGCCATATGTAGCCTAAAAAGGTGAGTGTCACACTGAGAGAAGTCAAGAGTCAGTTAAAGCCTCATAAAGAGCGGATGAAAGGGCAGTTGACTACCTCCTGAGTCCTCTCACTCCTGGCTTTTGCCTTCCACTTGATGGTTTCTTACAGACATGGCGGAGGGGGAAGGCACTTCTGCTGCATCCCATCAGAATTATCTTAGAATAAAGTCAGTATCATCAGGATTTCCAAACTTACACTCCAGACTTACAAAGAATAGCGTAAGGTCAAGCCCTGTGTTGTCCGACTCTGGGTGAGAGCGCTGCTCTCTTTACTGCCTAGAGTTTTTGGGAATTATGTCAGACATTTGGTTTAGGACTTGTGGTAAAGCTGAAAGAAATCCATTGTCCTGTTGGTGAGAGCGGCCCCCATCTCTCCTCAGCAGTGGTGTAGACAATGTTTGAAAGTATAACATTCTCATGTCAAATTTTGAGCATGTGTTCATAGAGTCAATTATTACTCTGATTATTACATTTCAAGAACCTTCCCACAAAATTCCAGAACTGCTGAGAGCATTATTTTCAATGGCTTACTGACTTTTTATAATCACCTATCTTTATTCAAAATCAATCAAACAAACAAAAACCACACAAAAAGTAACACTCCTGCAAAAGCTTGATGGTATTATACAAAATTTTTATCTAGGTTTAGTCTAATTCATGCTAAGGAGATTGGAGATTCTTCTATCTTAAAAACGGTTTGTACATTGAAAATGTTAAGTTAAAAGGAAATGCATAAATTCACCAAATCTACTGGTCACAATTAGCCTCACCTGCCTAAATGCACTTAGAGACTTACATTAGCCCAAAGTAAAGGGAATTCACATACCACAAAGTTTATCTGAAAATAACATGTTGAATGACTCAAGAAATGTTCTGTATTGAAAATGATAAAATAGACACATGAATATTTTTTGCACTATTATAAAATAAAACATTGCAAATCTATCCATTGTAGACTGGGGATGGTTTATACTCAGGCTTCTAACACATGCATCATTTGCTGTGTAGGGGCAGCTCCTAAGAAGGATGGGGACAAGGTGGCTGAGGAGCAGCCCCCGTTCTCCGTGTGGTGTAGGGGCAACGTTCTCACTTTTGCTCGTATAAGATGGAGATGTGTCCAAACTTTCTGACAAGTGAAACCATCTTGTCACAACCCCACCTGTGCCAGACTCCAAACTACCACCCTGCTGCCCCGCATCCCTAATGTGTTTCTGTGATGGGACTGGAAGGACCCTGTAGCTGTTGGGGTGGGGCAAAGTGAAGAGGGGTTTGCAGCCCCGAGGTGCAGCTTTGCTCTGTGCCTTGATGGGGCCCGGGCACACAGCTTCTCTGTGTCCTGCCTTTTTTCTAGGCAGGAAGCAGGGCAGTCGAGGCTGCTGTCTGCTTCTCCTTCCTTTGTCTTAATCAAACAGTGAATCAAATGGGGATGTTAATGCAAACACTGGTCTTCTTATTTCATTTCAGCGCTGGAGCTGTCCCTTGGCAACGCAGGGTCCTGGTGCCCTGATGGACTGCAAAACCAATGTTTATAAACCATCCTTTCTTCCAGGCTTGCATAATGGAGTGGAGATTTTTCTCTTATCGCTTCATAAAGTCCACAGCCCTTTCCTTTCTTTGGCCTTTCCAGCCATTTGCATTTAGAAGTAGAAATTCCTTCAGGACCACACCAGAAACTGATGGAGCTGTGTCTTTTTTTTTTTTTTTTAAACCTTCAGTGGCAGAGTTCTTTCCCTCAGTGAAATATTATGTGAGGCATCCCCACATTTAACCAATCAAAACTGAACCTCTGCAAATGAAGTGGAGGTGGAGGACCCGGAAGACACTCAGGAGAGACTCAGATGCCTACCTCATCTGCTTCCCAGCCCCTCCTGGTGCGTTAACGCTGACTGTGGTTTGTAGACGGTTTGGATACTGCCCTTGTCATCCTCTCTGCCTTCTTGAACAATGCGCACAATATTTGTCAGCAGACCTGTCTCTCTGTAGTTCTTCTCTGTGCCTGTTCCTGGTACTTCTTACAAGCCAGGTTCACTCTAAGCACTCCGCCTTTTGCATGTTTGCCGAAACGATGACTCAATCGTTTACTAAAGTCAGAGTTGCTGAAAATGTGTCATTTCCTTAAGGAAATATCACCCAATAACTCATGTAGAGAATGCCTAGATCACAACAATAGCGATATTTGTCTAAAACACATACCTTGAGTGTCAACCATGTGTTTATGGAGAGCCAAGAAAAGCCCGGGACTACATACTATCCATCAGCTAAGTTTCTCTTCTCAAGGGCCATTTTCATCATATACTTTGATGTCACTGTTGAATTAACCAGGGAACCAAATATGTAGAGAAAAAAAATCACATGAACTCTCACCCATCAGTAAGAAGTACTCATCATTTCCTTCTAGCCTAAAGGCAGACTATGCTGGCAGAGTTCCAGGCAAGGTGACATTTGGGAATAGCTAGCTCCCTTCTTGGTCTGATCAGCAGGATGTCATAGGAGCTACAGCCAGGGACATGTGATGCCAGCTCTTTGGGTTCTCTACAAGTTTAATCTTTTCCATTTCAACAGTTTTGAAGGCAGCACCTTAGAGTCCTTTATTAATAGCTAAACAAGTGTGAGCATTCTCTCTGGGTTATATGAAGAGGTATAGTATAAATATTGTACTATCCACATCTTCAGCTATGCACACATAAACTCAGAGCAAAAGCAATCGAGTCTGCCCCATAAGCTGCTAAGCCCTAATGTTGACTCTCAGCCAGATTTCTGCAAGGACAAACGTAGATAGAAAAGTATGTATTCAAGTAATATATATGTTCTTATACACACACTGGTGATCTACCATTAAACAACCATGTTTGTGATGAAGTCTTTAAAATGGGATGTTAACTTTCTGTCATGAAACTTCTTTAGTCACTACGTTTCTACTGAATTTTGAGAAACTATCCACCACCTCAATATCTCAGTTCCTCCTTCCTTCGAATGCATTCTGACTCCACTCATACTGGGACAGTCCCCATTTTCCTCACTGACGGAAAAGTTCCAGGGCAGGAGTGAACTGCATATCACATTAAATCTTCGGTTTACCAAGATTTTTTAAAGAGCGTTTGTTGCATGCATGTATCACAGCTACCTCACAAAACCATTGTGTGAATTTGTAGCACACTCTCAGAGACCTTAGAGCATTAGTTCTCAACCTGTGGGTCACCTCCCCTTTGGGGGTTGATGGACCCTTTCACGGGCTCGCAAATCGTATATTCTGTATATCATAATTGCATTATGATACATAATTGTAGCAGAATTATGGCTATGAAGTAGCAATGATACAATAATTTTAGGGCTGGGGGTCACCACATATGAGGAACTGTATTAAATGGTTGCAGCACTAGGAAGGCTGGGAACTGCTGTCTTAGTGGGAGCTGAAGGGGACACATAAAATTCAGTTTCCCTCTCTTTTCATGTGCATAGAATCTCTAAGCAGAGAAGAGGCAGAATCTGTGTTCCTAAAGTTAGCTATTTATTCTGTTCCCTCCCGACTTTATCTATTGTTCCCTTTTCTCCTCATCTTCCTCCTTATTGTCCTTCATCTGGAGGCTTAGGCTTATGGAAGTCACAGGGATGCTTCCAGTCATGGCAATAAGGGTGTGTAAATCAGACTAGCCTTGATGTTTACTTCGAAGATAGATGTCAGGCATCGTAGTATTGCTTTCCCCTATGCTCACTGGCAATTTGTTTCTACACTATAACAATTGAAAGGTTAACCTGGCACTGGATTCTTTTCACTCATCTCCAAAGAGCCCATTTTCATGTCATCGTTGTGGAGTTACAACCCTCTACCACTGCTGTATATGAGTGCTTTCCATCCTCTAGCTCTCGTTCAGATGTTTAATAGCAGAGCATCAAACTCTAGCTAACTATTGCCCTTTTGGGTACACACATGGAGACCCACATCTGTGCAGCGTGAAGGTAACACAGCTTTATATATGTGTGTATATATACAGACAAACAAACATATATTCATACATACATACAAACATACATACATACAAACAAACACATACAAATAGAATTTGTTTTCATGCCTGTATCTCTATTGCTAAGATTAAACCTTAGTCACTACTATGAAAACAGACAAATAATAGAACACATATAAAATTTAAAAAATTCTGTCACTCAATATAGATTGGAAAAATTCGGAGAGGCAGAGATATGAACCAGAAGCCATATCTGTGGCTTTTCAGATGGGCAGAATACTATTTATTTATTTATTTATTTATTTATTTATTTATTTATTTATTTATTTTTGGAGCTGGGGACCGAACCCAGGGCCTTGCGCTTGCTAGGCAAGTGCTCTACCACTGAGCTAAATCCCCAACCCCCAGAATACTATTTACAACAACACTCCATTCACTGTCAAACATTAGTTCAGAAATAAGTGGGCAGAGTGAAAACTCACGTGGAAAGCAGACACGTGAAAATCCTCTCTTATGTTGGGAGAGTGGTTAATTATGCTAAATGATATCCTATTAAAAGTGCTCTCTGGGGAAATGGATGTGGATTTTCTTGTGGGCTTTCTCCTTATTTTACCATGCTGAATGGGATGTGTGGGATTTGCTCTCTGACATCATGCTCCCACAGTGAGGATCATTCTGTTTGGCTGAGGAGTATCAGGAGAGCTAAGCACAAGAGCTCTGGGTTGCAGCGTGGGGTGGGCACAGCTTGTTTCCGGTGAGTCATTTCTGTGTCTCTGCATTACATAGCCAGCTCTGTCGTCACATACAAAGAATCCAAGCTAAGTGAGGGAGGATCCTTGTCACCCAGAAGCTGATAGGATAACACACAAGAGTGATACATGTCTAGCTGTCAACAGGACTTTGTGACAGTTATAAAAATGTACAAATGAGAACACTGTAAGAGGAACTTGCTGGGGAGAGATCTTATTTTGATTGATTTGAAAATAATTTCAATACTATTTAATTCTCTCCTATTTTAAAATAATTCCTCGTGTTTTACAGTAACATGGGACTTACTCATTGCCTGGCATGAAATAATCATATGACATGTTCTCTTAAAAGCAAAATAAATAAATAAATGGATAAATAAATAAGTAAATAAGTAAATCAAACAAACAAATAAAAGAGCCCCTAACTTGGGAGGGCAAAGACTAGATAAGGAATAAGATCTTTCCAGAGAGATATTTCTGTTCTTGTTGGATGAAGACCCCCTTTTAATGTCATTCTTGTTTATTCCAAAAATTAAATTGAAATATAATAACATCATTTCTGCATCCTTTTGTCTCCCAACCATCCCTTCCCAGGTTTTCTCCCCTCCCTCTCAAATTGATTGCCTCTTTTTCTGTGCTTATTATTGTTACTTACACATAAACATAAACACATAAATGCAACCTGCTGGGATCATTTGGTGTGGCTTGTGTGTATATGACCCCAGGGCTGGCCACTTTGGACTTTATAAAGACCTTTTATTTTGCATGGAGAACAATGATGAGGATCAGCCAGTGTGGGGCTGGCCTGTGCAATGCTGGCACCCAGGTGGGTCCCTTCATCACACTTTGGATTGCTTCACTGTCGGCCACCCATCACCAAGAGGCACAGCTGAGCTCCTATTTTCTGCTGACCTGTTTCTACTTTTCATAGCAGGACTAATTTGAAAAACCCGAAAATGATCCAAACTGTACCTCCTCTATGAAGGCTGTGTATTTATCTTAACAAAACTGCAACTTCATTTCAAATTCCACCTTGCCTGCAGGCTTTTTCCACACATACTCAAATAAATAAAGGAAGTGGGAGCTTTTCATTTTTTTCCCCTCTTCTTTTGATATCCTCTACCAAGGCCTTTTCTTGTTAATTTTGTCAGCCAGTTGCTACTTAAATCTGACTTCCACAGAGCTGTGTGTATTTGCAGGTCGGCTTCATCAAACATTCATTGTTCAATACTGTGACAGCTGGCAACAGACGTACATACTCTTCCCTTGTTTGGTTTTCTGATAAAGCCTGTCAAGAGCTGGCTGACTATAACTGAATTTGTCACCCTCTCAGCAAGGTTACACCTCTTCTGACTATGAAATAAAACAATAAAACAACATTTCTAACCCTTCTCATTCCACAACCGCCCAATTTGACAAGCAAATACATGAGGTTTTAGCGAGAAGAAGAAAAACACACAGAAGAATGTAAAGATCGCCTGTGAGAGACCCTGCTCAGGAGACGCGGGAAGCTGCAGGAAAGGTCACAGCACAGAGTGCCGGGCTTGTGTGTAGCTCCAACTGAGCAGCTGAACTCTGCCAAGCACGCTGCAAATCTAGTGAGCCACTCAGGCTAGTGCCCCACAGGAGGGTTCCACACTGGCTTTTAATGATTGGTATGGTTTGTTGGTATGATAAGACCAGATACAGAAAAAAAAAAAAGACCAGATACCCAAAAGAACATTGATAAAATCTGTCTCCTACAGGATGAGCAATTTGTAAAAATGAGAGCTGCTGCTGGAGTTTAATAGCATCTTTAGATGGAACAAGGTGATAAAGTCTCGCAGCGCTCGGGGTCCCCCTTAAGCCCTGGTAAGAGTGACACCTTAATGAGCTTGTTTGCCTCATGATTTGCAGTCACCCAGCTAGAGTCCTCTAATATTCTCTCCCTTCCCCCTTCCTTTCTTCCTTCTACAAAATGTAGACTTGTTAACAATTGCAATATTTAGATCAAAGGTTATTGTGTATCAAGTGGATCGACCTGACAAGACAAAGTTTTTTATTTTAATCTTTTGTGAGAATTTGATACACGACCATTTATATCATTTCCATACCTCTCTCTCCCCTCCAACTTCCATGCCTCCAACTCCCTCTCAAATTATTAATCTCTTTAATTACCACACACATTTATATTTATGTTTACATATAACTAGTTGAGTTGATTTATTGTTTCTCATATGTTTATGTGTTTAGGGCTGACCATTTGGGATTGGACAAACTATCAGGAGGTTCATCTATGGGGAAGACTGATTTCTCCCCTTTCAGCATCCATTACTTGCCTATAGCTTTTCATCCTGGGGTAAGATCTTGTTATATTTACCTCATCTGGACTGGCAGGTCAATACTGGCAAGTTTCATCCAGGCAACCATGTGCTTGAGACTTCATGGGTACAGTTTTCTTGTCACACACGGAAGACACTAGCTCACAGGAGACATCATGGTCCTCCCTCACTGAACATCTTTCTCTTCCTGATTCTGCAAAGTTTGCCAAGTCTTAGGTGTGGGGTTGTGTTAAAGACAGGGGCCTGGGAATGTGGAACCAGCCCTGGCAGGCTTGGTTCTCACAAGTTTTAAATGATGAACACATGTGCAAATGCTTTTAGATGAATTATTATTGTTTATAATGGTTATTCATGAAATAATATCAATGGTTATCTTAAGTCATTAAAGCTTCTATAGCAAGATATCATAAAGGAGGTTGCTTCTAAGCCACAAAAATTAATTTCTCCCATACTAAAGACTAGGAAACCTGAGGTCAAGGTGCTGAAAGTTTGGTGTCTGCAGCGAGCCACTTTCCTTTTCATTCACAGGCATCTCTCTCCTTGCTGTAACCTCTAATGATAAAGGGGTGAAACAAAGTTCCCAAAGAGCCCTTTATAAAGGTATTCATTCTTAAGATCCCTCCCTCCTGACCTGTTACACCCAGTAACAGCTGGGGCTGGGACATGTTGGGACGTGGCTCAGAAGAAATGCAAGGCATTACTTAGCAACTCTTCATGTCTGTCTTACCAATGATTCTGCTTTAAGCTTAAAAAAAATGTATTGGTGGCATATTAAAGCTCCAGCCTTTACATTCCTTCTCTCCCCACACATTATGCATGCATGCATGCATGCATACATACATACATACATACATACATACACATTTCAATCTCTCTGCTGACATTTTCTACTCTTTTCATTCACTCTTGTACTTTCCTTTATACCACTGAGCTCAAAATTGGTATGCTTAAGATCACGGTCTAGCACTCTAGCATCTAGACTGCATCTGGGCTGATGTTTATTGATTACATTTCTTCTTGAGAAGGGGCCATATTTTCCTGGTTTATCATGTAGTGAGCAATTTCAGATCATAGCCTATGTACCCATTGGGCATGGGAGTAATGACACACTGCTTTTACTATTTCTGTGTGCTGAGTTTTTCTGTTTTTTGATTAGTTTGTCTGCATACACTCACCTTGTAAGATGTTCTTTGGAGAGAGCTCAAATGCCATTTTAGTCCTTTCAGGGTCACTCCAGCTCGTCCTACATGTACGTGGTAGAAGGTTTTCAGAGCCTTGAGAAGGGCTTTCTCAAAAACATGAGGCTCCCCATGACTTCATTTTCTGGAACACCTCCCTTTCTCCCATGGCTATGATGACTGCCACCTCTGTCATCTGTTTTTGTTAGAAAAAATAGCACAAGCCCCTTAAGTGTGTATGGGTTTTCCTCAAGCCCTGTGTGTGTGCTTGCAGGAGTGGGCTTTGTATTTTGTTGAGTTTCCGAAAGCCAACATTTGGAGGACGGGGCTGCTGGGTGTCAGTGTGGGAAGAGCTCAATCATGTTTAAAGTAGAACTCCACACTAGTTGCTCTTATGACTCATTCTGACATATTTACTATAGTGAGAGCTTCAGGGGTCAACATTTAGATTACTTAAGAGTATTTTATCACTATTGACCTAAGTTGTCAAACTGTGTTTACATAGTCATTTGTTCACTTTCTGAAATGTCTCCTTTTATTCTGGCTTATCAGGGTTTTATTCTAGTGGTGTAACAGAAATGATTGAAAATAGTAAGAATAGTATACAGATAGGGCCACAGGCGTTTAGTCAGTAGATTTTTTTATTCGTACATAAAATTGAAGGTTAGAGAATCTTTGATTTTTGAAGTTGAAGACATCTCCCTTCCCTTGTGACAAATACTTTTTGGTCAATAACCTACTAAACATTTTACAAATTAAAAAAAAGTTTCTTTAATTATATTTTAAAAATTTAACTATGAAAAGATATATTTTAAGTCAGGTCTGGTGACATATGCCTTTAATTCTAGCATTCGGGAGACAGGCAGATCCCTGATTTTAAGGCTGGTCTGATCAACAAAGTGAGTTTCAGGCCAGGCAGGGCTACCCAGTGAGATACTGCTTAAAAGAATAACAATAAGACATATTTAGTAGTTTAATTTATAAAGGTTTTCTCGGTATTAGACAGCACATCTTAGTATAGCTTCAATGGTTTAAGTTTTTATTTGTAATTTTAGGAGGTGAGAAAATGTTTATGGTTATGCATACGTTTGTTTAGACTTTTGTATATCTTTGAATATCTCAGAGAAGCTACCTTCTTCCCCTGAGTCAGCTAATGTCGCAGCTGGGGCAAGAGACTTGGAATTTATAAAAAGGCAAATGTGTCAAACACTATTTTTGCTTTTTATAGCCATTTTATTAGGCATGGATGACACCTTCCTTCCTTCCTGTTTTGAAGCTGATTTGCTTGAACTGTTGATTTTCAACACTGAAGCTAAACATGCCAGTATGTACATTTCTTAGCCCTTCAAATGCCCAGGTTGTTTTGACTGCTTTCCCAAGTTAGGCTAAAACAATAGCTATAGTTTAATCTCTGCTCTTTATCGGGTTTGAGAAACGGTATGCTTCTTCTGTGTTTTAGAAAGCCCTTCGGTTCTCTGCTTTGCCCTTCTAACTCTGGCTCACTGAACACTCATCCCTAGCCCACCAGCAGCGGTTTCATTCCCTGGACATGACAGATTCACTGTGCCTTCCAAACTGACATTTCTTATTTCTCTTCAAGCACTTTTAGCTACAGTTGATACGAATTACTGGAAGATAACTTAATTTCAAACTCATCTACTTACTATGGTTGATGTATACCTCCAAGATCCTTTGTGGCATGTTCATAGCCATTTATGGGTATGCTCAGAGGGGTGAGCATTTGAGGGGCTTGACCTCTTCCCACCGAGGATAGTCAATGCTATGCTTGCCTGTCTCCCTGACTGCACTTACATGATGTCCTTCTGGTAATCAAGCGAGTGCCACTTTCCCATTTTGTGGGTCCTGTTGCTTATTTCTCTGTTCAATATGGCCCCCAAATGTAGTCTTGAGTGCTCTCCACAGCTCTAAGAGCAAGAGGTTGCTTTGGAGGGGAAATGTGTTCATTCCACATGAGTCATAAATTTTGCTCAACATGAATGAGTGCTGAGAGATCAGCACCATACAGTAAATGAGGTGGCTTCACACAGAAGCATGTGTGTAGCAAGGTTAGTTATTTAGTAGGCAATGAAAATGTGTGTCCAAAGGCTGGCAGGAGCTGAACGTTGTACTCTCCTCATATCAGCGGTTTAGCATTCATTTTATTTATTTTATTTTTATTCATTTTTTATTTTATTTTTGTGATTTTTATAGACCTTGACTTTTTCTCTCCTCCTTCATCCCTTCTTTCCTTGGTAGATTTTTTTCTATGACCCAACCTTCAAGCTTATATTAGTGGGTCTTTAGAGAGTCAAGTTTTTCAGTTTAGCTTTGATCTTAACATCTTCAAAATCTTGGCTTAGAATCCCCTAAGTTTAATGCACCCAGAGCCAAGGGTGTGCACAGCTTGTATGTCAAGACATTATACTCAATGCAAATGTAAGCAGCACACCAAGAAATCACTTACAATACTTAGGATTTTTCTTCCATTACCATTATTTCTTTACCTGTTTTCTCCTTATTTGCTGCCTCTCAGGTATGTAAGATAGAAATCTGAACTCCCTTGTCTCCTTTCCCCTTTGTCCCAGTATTGAACCAAGGCTTTCAAATAACCCTTGTTAACATTTAAATTGATCATAGTCTTCCCATTCCTACATCCACTGCTAGCCGTTATTATATTTAGTACATCAAAACAGAGTGAGACTTTAAAAATGATACATTGATTATTTGAATAGAAACTTTCTGAATTAATATTAATGATCAGTCTTTTGGACTTTAAGACCGATACCTTACTGCTTTGAGCCAACAGCTAAGGGTTGGACTTCTTTGCCTTCTTTTTCATAGGGAGAGTGATTCCCATTCTTTTCTTTTTTTAAATATTACTTAACTACATTTGCAAAGCATGACTTCTGGTGCCATTTGGTTGTAGCCCCCTGATTCAGTTTAGTTGTGAAAGTCTGTTAATGTTCTTTTCTATGACCTAGGCACTAGTTGCAAGGACTTTTCATAATATAAAAATAGCGTTTAGACGTTTGACTTTATATTTTATTTATATAATTTAAGTTTTAAAAAGCATTTATTTTTGTTTATGTGTTTATGTGATTGTATGGACTTATATGTGAGTGCCCTGGAGGTCAGAAGGAAGCATCAGATTCCCTATAGCTGGAGTTATGGGCAGTTGTAAGCTGCCTGATCTGGGTGCTAGGAACCAAACTTGGGTCCTCCAGAATAAGTATCAAGTGATCTTAACTGCTGAGCCTGCTCTCCAGGTCTGCCCTTCTTTAAAAAGATAGAAGCACAGTTTGAAGTGGTGACTGTGCTTAGGGAACTGACAAAGCCTTATGTATTAATGCAACAGCTAACTGTAGGGAGCTCGAAGCATGGACAAAAGACAGCATGGGTGGGTAGAGAAGGAAGTGTTCAAAGGGTGTGAGAAAGGAAAGCTGGGAACGCACACGGTCATTGTGAGAATAAGGAGGGAGTCAAAAAATCTTAGCAAAGGGAGGACACAAGAAAGACTATGAGGAAATGAGCTTGTGAAGGACACTGTGCTCATATTAACTGAGAGATACGATAGGGAGGAAACAAGAAATCTCCTCTTTAGGGAAACTACTTACTCCTCAGAGCTTACACAAAGTATGGGCTGGGAAAACATTATAATAATAAATGAACATACGCAAACAGTTTAAAAATAGTTATTTCTTCAGTCTGGTAGCAATTTTCTGAGGAATAGGGTATTCACCAAGTTGGGATTTTGATAGAATTTTTGTAATTGAAAGTGTCAAAATATTTTAACCACGCCACTGAGCTGTAAAATATTAAAACTACACAAAAGCAGCAAGCCCCACTGGTCAGCTGACGGCACTCTTGGAAATCATTTTGGGAAGGTTGTGTGCCTGAGAATGTGAGGTAAGTTCTGGCTGTGGCTGTCTTTGCTAGCACTAAAACAGTGCTTCCGTCTATAGCACCATATGAAATGATGGGTACAGTCCCCGGGTGTGGGGCTTTGTGCACAGGGGGCTTTCCACAGTGATCTCTGGTCTGGGTGGTGTGTGGGTTCAGGCAAAGGGGAGAGAGCTCAGGCAAGGAGGGGAATGGCTTTTTGCTGCCAGCACTGGTGCTGCTCCACCTCTGTTTCCGGCCAGGATAATCAGGGAAGAATCTGGCTGTGACTTCGGGAGAGCAGATCTCTTCCCCAAGCAGCGGTGTTACAGCTCTTATGACAGAAGCTCTCAGAAGATGGAATAATTCCTGCACACCTTAATCCTTCTGAACAGGATTCTTAGATACAGTTTTTGGATGAGTCAGTGTCTGACTGACAGCAGGTACTTCCTATTGGTTTGGCCTTAGAGCTTGGGAAGACCTCATCTACATATTTTGGGGCGTTGTCCGACTTCTATGTGACTGATCTGTCTTGAGCCTACCTTACTTTTGGTCACGTCCTCGCCTGAGGAGAAGGTGCTTGGGGCGTTGTACTATGTCCTATGTGATTGATCTGTCTCAAGCCTCTCTACAGGGAGATGTGGGAGGGCTGTAAATGATTGAGAAAGGCCTGATCTCCAGGGAGACTGGGAATGCTCCTGCCATCCCTTTCAGGGTCCCTGGGGATTCAATCTATCTTGACCAGGAATCAGGTTACCTTTCACAGCCTGCTGCCCTACACCTAGGGACATGAGAGCACTCAGATATGACTTATACTGTCCTTGTTTTTGTTATGGACACAGGTGATGCGCTAAGAATGTGGCACCATTTTGGTATGAAAACTTCCACTTATGAGAATACATTTGTAATAGAAAGGACCATTTTCACATGGTAACATATCTTCAAAGTCCTATTTTGCCCCAAAATGCAGATGCACTACGACCTCATATGTGCTCTTCACATTTGAATTACTTTATATTATATTTACTCAAGAAATCCCAGTTGATCTTTTTCCCTTTCCTTCTCCTGTTCCTGATGGAATGTGTCCTGCCAGTTGAGGAACTGTGTGAATTATATTCTGTAGTTAGCAACTATTGGAACCTTCAGAGGAACATTTAGGGATTGGTGTTAGAATCAAGATTAGCAAAGATAATTGTGTGACTCTTTGGTACCTATTTTCACAAGAAGGCATTTTCGGGGTTGAAACTATCTAGACAATTGCATACGTTAAATAATTCCTCATGTTCTTGTTTTATTTCATATTCACATTCACTTCCGAACACATGAATCCCAACTGTGTGTTGAACATCTTCACAAGGTTCACTAGATACTTAATGGTTGCTGAGTGCTGCATTAGAATATACTGAATAAAGCATGGCACACATGATTCTTGCCTGCAAGCATCTTGCCATCTCTATGCAGTATCCATGTACAGTAGGGTGTAAGCCCACCATGAGAACACAAATAATTGTTCTTAGAATCCACACAGGAACTAGCCAAGAGATACATTGTATTTCAGGTATTTAGATGCAGATAAGATTTTCATTTTATATTTTATAAAGTGAAAGGAAAAAAAGGCAAGGTTACTCACTTTTGATAAGATGTTCAAAGAAGTCTCTAGTAAGATATTTCAGAAAGATCTGGAAGTGAGAGGATACATAATACAAGTGTTATTTGTACTGAGACAATTTAGGGCAAAAGGGAGCAGCCAGCAAACAAACAAAGAACCCCAAACAAACAGACAAAAACAAAGTAAAACAAACCCCAAACAAACAAAATGAGAAACAAAACAAAAAACAACCTCCCAAACAAACAACAAAACAACAACAGAAAAGCTTGAAGAATAAACACTCTGTTCACAGCAGCCTTATTTATAATAGCCAGAAGCTGGAAAGAACCCAGATGTCCCTCAAGAGAGGAATGGGTGCACAAAAGGTGGTACATCTCCACAAGGGAGTACTACTCAGCTATCAAAAACAATGACTTCATGAAATTCATAGGCAAATGGATGGAACTAGAAAATATCCTGAGTGAGGTAACCCAGTAGCAAAAGAACACACATGGTATGCACTCACTGATAAGTGGATATTAGCCTGAAAACTCAGAATACCCACGATACAATTCACAGACCACATGAAGCTCAGGAAGAAGCAAAAGCATGGATGCTTTAGTCTCTCTTAGAAGGGGGAACAAAATACTCAAGGAAGCAAATATCGAGACAAGGTGTGGAGCAGATACTGAAGGAAAGGCCATCCAGAGACTGCCCCACCCTGGGATCCATCCCATATGCAGCCACCAAACCCAGACAGTATTGCCGATGCCAAGAAGTGCGTGCTGACAGGAGCCTGATATAGCTGTCTCCTGAGAGCTTGTGCCAAAGCCTGACAAATACAGAGGTGGATGCTCACAGCCAACCATTGGACTGAGAATGGGTCCCCAAAGGACTGAAGGAGCTTGCAACCCATAGCAAGAACAACCAATCCTCCATCCCCCTCAGCAGCTCCCAGGGACTAAATCACCAACCAAAGAATACACATGGAGGGACCCATGGCTCCAGCTGGATAAGTTGCAGAGGATGGCCTTATCTGGAATCACTGGGAGGGGAGCCCCTTGGTCCTGTGAAGGTTTGATGCTTCGGTGTAGGGGAATGCCGGGGCAGGGAGGCAGGAGTGGGTGGGTGGGTGGGGGAGCACTTTCATAGAAGCAGGGGATGGGAGGATAGGATAGGGGGTTTCCAGAGAGGGACATTTGAAATGTAAACAAATATAATATCCAATAAAAAAAGAAAAGAAAGAGAAGAATATAAACATCATGTAGACATACACATATTTTACAGAACATCATCGTACAATAGTGAATGTAACACACATGAATGACATATATTATTTGTCTTTCGTGCTTAATTATTATGCATTATGTAATGTATATATTCAGACAATGAATCAATGCTTCCTGTATGACCCATATTATTATGTGTCACATACTAAGTCACTTGATCCTTCCTTATAGGGTAACTTATTCATGCTTATGCAAACACAGCACAGTTGGCTGTTGGGGCTACATCATGCTTCTATGGCTCTGTCCTTTGTATTATAGGATGCACAGCAGCAGCCTTGGGTACCTGTAATATTGTGACAACTACAAATGTGTCCAAACATTGATAAGTGTTTTCTAGGGGACAAAATTGCCTCCTCACTGAGAGCCAGTGATGTGATCCTATGAACAACTCCTGCTGTCATCCCCAGCTCACAGTCAGCAAACACCCAAAGAGGAATGCTCTGATGAAAGCCACATTCTGAGTTGAGACCGAAACCCAAGCAAAATTGTTCCAGCAATCAGGCTGGGAACTGTGACATAGCCTATTTTCTAGGAACAGAAGTCAGAGTTGAAGTGGTTGAAGTGGGGTTAGCCATCCAGACAGGCTTTGGGGTTACAAAATGACATCAAGAGGGGATAAGAGCAGGTAACATTTAATGAGCTTGCTTTCTACTCCAAATTAGACAAGAGAACATGGAAGGGTTTGAGTAGGGGACTGATCAAATTATCAATTTGATTCCTTATTTTAGACATGGTCAGGTGTAGAAACAACAGTAAGGTGCTGCCTGGTTTTGAGGGAACACAGTGGCAGCATGGGTCTTCTTCGTTAGACATAGAAGTGATCTGACTCCAAAAGTGATTGGAAAGGAAGTCCATAGCATTTGTCTGTGGCTTACTGTTAAATGAGAGGAAGAGAGGCATCCAGGAAACAACTGCTTTGGTTTTGCCAGGAAATGTCTCTCCAGACTCTCATGTTGATGGCTTGGTCTCCAGTGTGATTGTTCAGAAGTGGGCACCCAGGAAGTGTTTTGATTTTAAGGCTATTGCTGGAAAAGTGCAATACACAGTAAACTTCAAAAGGCATATAGCAGGAGAGAATATTACAAATAGTGTAATGAGATGGGCGCATTTGCTTGCCCTTACTCAGAATTGCTACAGTGCACGGCTGTGTTACTTTACTTCTCTGGCACAGTGGTGAGGGAAGTTTGCTTGCACCAGCATCACCACAGACCTGTCTGCCTGTGAAACTACATTGCTTTCTTTCCCTTTGGCAGCTCTAATATTCACTTTCTGTGACTGTGTTCAGGCTTGGGTTTAATTTCTATGAGGGATGGGGTGTTATCCTCATTGCTTTTTTTGAATGGAACTCTCACTGCCAGTTGTTTGTGGGGCTTATGGGCAATTCTCCCCAACTCCAGCCCTTTGGTACTTGTCCTTAGCTTGCTGGGCTGAGGGTTATGCATCCCTTCCTCAGCACTGAACCTAGCTGCAGCCTCTTAGGCTTCCTCATTGAGGCTCCTTATGGCCTATAGTGATAAAGCTATTCACATGTTTGGCTTGGTAGCTTCCCAATTCTGGTGATCTCTTTTTCTTTTCTTTTCAATTCAAAAATGAATTTATATAAATGCATTTTAGGCTCCACTTTGTCCCTTTCATTTTCCATATTTTGGGTTGTAGATGTAGGTAATAGAACTGTTCATTCTTTTCCTCTGTAAATTACTTAATACTGTATCTTAACATCTCCCATTCTCCAGCACATTTTATTACACACAGAAATCCAAACCTAAATCTTGACCAAAAGAATCTGCCCATCTCTTGCTTGCATCAAGGTCCTATTTGGGCATACAAGGATGAAAAGAAAAGTTTGGATGATGTCACTGCATTCTCAAGTAACAACATTAGGTTTACTCACAGTGAAGAACTGAGAGGCAGGCAACTTATTGCTGGGTCTAGCTATATGAGTTTATTCTGCTTTTGCAGTGTGAGCTTCTGGACCCCCATTGATCTATATAGCCTTCAAGATCTTATAAATGTGGCTGTTTAAATTCTGTGGAGCTTAACACTGAGAAGTTCAAAATTTTATTTGCCAAGCATAGATACGAGTTTATAAATTAATAAATTTGACTGGAAATTGCATTTTCTGTAATGATCAGAAAGTGATTTATAAAACAATAATAATGGAAATTAATAATAAGGTACACATTTTTATGTGTACAGTAATGTATCTGGTATTTCTGGAGGGTTGGGGGAAGTCTGGGATAGAACACAGCAGGTCTTGCACATGCTATGTGTTATCACTGAACTTCATTTCCAGTGCATTCACATGTTTGTAATTAAATGGAGTAGGCATGGTCTATAACCTATGTTTCACACACACATACACACACATATATATTAAAGACTAATCAATGGAATAAACTCTGGATTCCCTAATTGACAGAGATGGTAAAAGGGTTCTTAGGTTCCTGGCTTCTATCACAACTAAAGAATGACTTGCACTGTGTTCATCTATTACATAGCAGCCCAGGTAGCAGAACTCAGAGATGAACCACAGTACTAAGTGAGAACTTTTCAATCTCAGAGATGCAAAATGTACTACAGTATCTCCTCTTTTCCAGTATCTCACACTAGGAGATTTGAGCTGCGTCATCCTTTAAGATTTTCCAAGCCCTGAATAAGTGACAGTGTCAAGCATTTGATTTCCAGGAGAGCTCCTCACTCCACACCGATCTTAGGATCTCCGGCACTTCATATGGGTTGGTGACTGATGCAAATATGATTTTTTTTAATGATAACCACTGCACTGTCATAAGGAAAAGAACACCAAACTATAATGAGTCATGCAATTTTTTTTCTATAATGTGTTAAACAGTGTGGAGGAAAGGAAACAGTTACCTGAACTTGGAAGTGAGAAGCCAAGGCAATATTTCTTAGCTGGCTGTGTGACTGACTTTAGAAATGTTCCATTGAAATTACTAGCTATCCCGGCCCGCAGCAGCTCTCTGCTCCCAGACCCGGTGAGAGAGAGACCCAACCGCCTGGTCAGGTGGGCACTCCTGAGGCTGCAGAGCGGAAGAGACCACCAACACTGCTCACCCCTGCCCACATCCCTGGCCCAAGAGGAAACTGTATAAGGCCTCTGGGCTCCCGTGGGGGAGGGCCCAGGAGCGGCAGGACCCCTGCCTGAGACACCGCCGGACGCTGAAGGAAACAGACCAGATAAACAGTTCTCTGCACCCAAATCCCGTGGGAGGGAGAGCTAAACCTTCAGAGAGGCAGACAAGCCTGGGAAACCAGAAGAGACTGCTCCTTGCACACACATCTCGGACGCCAGAGGAAAAAGCCAAAACCATCTGGAACCCTGGTGCACTGAAGCTCCCGGAAGGGGCGGCACAGGTCTTCCTGGTTGCTGCCGCTGCAGAGAGCCCCTGGGCAGCACCCCACGAGCGAACCTGAGCCTCGGGACCACAGGTAAGACCAAATTTTCTGCTGCAAGAAAGCTGCCTGGTGAACTCAAGACACAGGCCCACAGGAACAGCTGAAGACCTGTAGAGAGGAAAAACTACACGCCCGAAAGCAGAACACTCTGTCCCCAGAACTGACTGAAAGAGAGGAAAACAGGTCTACAGCACTCCTGACACACAGGCTTATAGGACAGTCTAGCCACTGTCAGAAATAGCAGAACAAAGTAACACTAGAGATAATCTGATGGCGAGAGGCAAGCGCAGGAACCCAAGCAACAGAAACCAAGACTACATGCCATCATCGGAGCCCAATTCTCCCACCAAAACAAACATGGAATATCCAAACACACCAGAAAAGCAAGATCTAGTTTCAAAATCATATTTGATCATGATGCTGGAGGACTTCAAGAAAGACATGAACACACTTAGGGAAACACAGGAAAACATTAATAAACAAGTAGAAGCCTACAGAGAGGAATCGCAAAAATCCCTGAAAGAATTCCAGGAAAACACAATCAAACAGTTGAAGGAATTAAAAATGGAAATAGAAGCAATCAAGAAAGAACACATGGAAACAACCCTGGATATAGAAAACCAAAAGAAGAGACAAGGAGCTGTAGATACAAGCTTCACCAACAGAATACAAGAGATGGAAGAGAGAATCTCAGGAGCAGAAGATTCCATAGAAATCATTGACTCAACTGTCAAAGATAATGTAAAGCGGAAAAAGCTACTGGTCCAAAACATACAGGAAATCCAGGACTCAATGAGAAGATCAAACCTAAGGATAATAGGTATAGAAGAGAGTGAAGACTCCCAGCTCAAAGGACCAGTAAATATCTTCAACAAAATCATAGAAGAAAACTTCCCTAACCTAAAAAAAGAGATACCCATAGACATACAAGAAGCCTACAGAACTCCAAATAGATTGGACCAGAAAAGAAACACCTCCCGTCACATAATTGTCAAAACACCAAACGCACAAAATAAAGAAAGAATATTAAAAGCAGTAAGGGAAAAAGGTCAAGTAACATATAAAGGGAGACCTATCAGAATCACACCAGACTTCTCGCCAGAAACTATGAAGGCCAGAAGATCCTGGACTGATGTCATACAGACCCTAAGAGAACACAAATGCCAGCCCAGGTTACTGTATCCTGCAAAACTCTCAATTAACATTGATGGAGAAACCAAGATATTCCATGACAAAACCAAATTTACACAATATGTTTCTACAAATCCAGCACTACAAAGGATAATAAATGGTAAAGCCCAACATAAGGAGGCAAGCTATACCCTAGAAGAAGCAAGAAACTAATCGTCTTGGCAACAAAACAAAGAGAATGAAAGCACACAAACATAACCTCACATCCAAATATGAATATAACGGGAAGCAATAATCACTATTCCTTAATATCTCTCAATATCAATGGCCTCAACTCCCCAATAAAAAGACATAGATTAACAAACTGGATACGCAATTAGGACCCTGCATTCTGCTGCCTACAGGAAACACACCTCAGAGACAAAGACAGACACTACCTCAGAGTGAAAGGCTGGAAAACAACTTTCCAAGCAAATGGTCAGAAGAAGCAAGCTGGAGTAGCCATTCTAATATCAAATAAAATCAATTTTCAATTAAAAGTCATCAAAAAAGATAAGGAAGGACACTTCATATTCATCAAAGGAAAAATCAACCAAGATGAACTCTCAATCCTAAATATCTATGCCCCAAATACAAGGGCACCTACATACATAAAAGAAACCTTACTAAAGCTCAAAACACACATTGCACCTCACACAATAATAGTGGGAGATTTCAACACCCCACTCTCATCAATGGACAGATCATGGAAACAGAAATTAAACAGTGATGTCGACAGACTAAGAGAAGTCATGAGCCAAATGGACTTAACGGATATTTATAGAACATTCTATCCTAAAGCAAAAGGATATACCTTCTTCTCAGCTCCTCATGGTACTTTCTCCAAAATTGACCATATAATTGGTCAATAAACGGGCCTCAACAGGTACAGAAAGATAGAAATAATCCCATGCGTGCTATCGGACCACCACGGCCTAAAACTGGTCTTCAATAACAATAAGGGAAGAATGCCCACATATACGTGGAAATTGAACAATGCTCTACTCAATGATAACCTGGTCAAGGAAGAAATAAAGAAAGAAATTAAAAACTTTTTAGAATTTAATGAAAATGAAGATACAACATACTCAAACTTATGGGACACAATGAAAGCTGTGCTAAGAGGAAAACTCATAGCGCTGAGTGCCTGCAGAAAGAAACAGGAAAGAGCATATGTCAGCAGCTTGACAGCACACCTAAAAGCTCTAGAACAAAAAGAAGCAAATACACCCAGGAGGAGTAGAAGGCAGGAAATAATCAAACTCAGAGCTGAAATCAACCAAGTAGAAACAAAAAGGACCATAGAAAGAATCAACAGAACCAAAAGTTGGTTCTTTGAGAAAATCAACAAGATAGATAAACCCTTAGCCAGACTAACGAGAGGACACAGAGAGTGTGTCCAAATTAACAAAATCAGAAATGAAAAGGGAGACATAACAACAGATTCGGAGGAAATTCAAAAAATCATCAGATCTTACTATAAAAACCTATATTCAACAAAATTTGAAAATCTTCAGGAAATGGACAATTTCCTAGACAGATACCAGGTATCGAAGTTAAATCAGGAACAGATAAACCAGTTAAACAACCCCATAACTCCTAAGGAAATAGAAGCAGTCATTAAAGGTCTCCCAACCAAAAAGAGCCCAGGTCCAGACGGGTTTAGTGCAGAATTCTATCAAACCTTCATAGAAGACCTCATACCAATATTATCCAAACTATTCCACAAAATTGAAACAGATGGAGCCCTACCGAATTCCTTCTACGAAGCCACAATTACTCTTATACCTAAACCACACAAAGACACAACAAAGAAAGAGAACTTCAGACCAATTTCCCTTATGAATGTCGACGCAAAAATACTCAATAAAATTCTGGCAAACCGAATTCAAGAGCACATCAAAACAATCATCCACCATGATCAAGTAGGCTTCATCCCAGGCATGCATGGATGGTTTAATATACGGAAAACCATCAACGTGATCCATTATATAAACAAACTGAAAGAACAGAACCACATGATCATTTCATTAGATGCTGAGAAAGCATTTGACAAAATTCAACACGCCTTCATGATAAAAGTCCTGGAAAGAATAGGAATTCAAGGCCCATACCTAAACATAGTAAAAGCCATATACAGCAAACCAGTTGCTAACATTAAACTAAATGGAGAGAAACTTGAAGCAATCCCACTAAAATCAGGGACTAGACAAGGCTGCCCACTCTCTCCCTACTTATTCAATATAGTTCTTGAAGTTCTAGCCAGAGCAATCAGACAACAAAAGGAGATCAAAGGGATACAGATCGGAAAAGAAGAGGTCAAAATATCACTATTTGCAGATGACATGATAGTATATTTAAGTGATCCCAAAAGTTCCACCAGAGAACTACTAAAGCTGATAAACAACTTCAGCAAAGTGGCTGGGTATAAAATTAACTCAAATAAATCAGTTGCCTTCCTCTATACAAAAGAGAAACAAGCCGAGAAAGAAATTAGGGAAATGACACCCTTCATAATAGACCCAAATAATATAAAGTACCTCAGTGTGACTTTAACCAAGCAAGTAAAAGATCTGTACAATAAGAACTTCAAGACACTGAGGAAAGAAATTGAAGAAGACCTCAGAAGATGGAAAGATCTCCCATGCTCATGGATTGGCAGGATTAATATAGTAAAAATGGCCATTTTACCAAAAGCAATCTACAGATTCAATGCAATCCCCATCAAAATACCAATCCAATTCTTCAAAGAGTTAGACAGAACAATTTGCAAATTCATCTGGAATAACAAAAAACCCAGGATAGCTAAAGCTATCCTCAACAATAAAAGGACTTCAGGGGGAATCACTATCCCTGAACTCAAGCAGTATTACAGAGCAATAGTGATAAAAACTGCATGGTATTGGTACAGAGACAGACAGATAGACCAATGGAATAGAATTGAAGACCCAGAAATGAACCCACACACCTATGGTCACTTGATTTTTGACAAAGGAGCCAAAACCATCCAATGGAAAAAAGATAGCATTTTCAGCAAATGGTGCTGGTTCAACTGGAGGGCAACATGTAGAAGAATGCAGATCGATCCATCCTTATCACCCTGTACAAAGCTTAAGTCCAAGTGGATCAAGGACCTCCACATCAAACCAGACACACTCAAACTAATAGAAGAAAAACTAGGGAAGCATCTGGAACACATGGGCACTGGAAAAAATTTCCTGAACAAAACACCAATGGCTTATGCTCTAAGATCAAGAATCGACAAATGGGATCTCATAAAACTGCAAAGCTTCTGTAAGGCAAAGGACACTGTGGTTAGGACAAAACGGCAAGCAACAGATTGGGAAAAGATCTTTACCAATCCTACAACAGATAGAGGCCTTATATCCAAAATATACAAAGAACTCAAGAAGTTAGACCGCAGGGAAACAAATAACCCTATTAAAAAATGGGGTTCAGAGCTAAACAAAGAATTCACAGCTGAGGAATGCCGAATGGCTGAGAAACACCTAAAGAAATGTTCAACATCTTTAGTCATAAGGGAAATGCAAATCAAAACAACCCTGAGATTTCACCTCACACCAGTGAGAATGGCTAAGATCAAAAACTCAGGTGACAGCAGATGCTGGCGAGGATGTGGAGAAAGAGGAACACTCCTCCATTGTTGGTGGGGTTGCAGACTGGTAAAACCATTCTGGAAATCAGTCTGGAGGTTCCTCAGAAAATTGGACATTGAACTGCCTGAGGATCCAGCTATACCTCTCTTGGGCATATACCCAAAAGATGCCTCAACATATAAAAGAGCCACGTGCTCCACTATGTTCATCGCAGCCTTATTTATAATAGCCAGAAAATGGAAAGAACCCAGATGCCCTTCAACAGAGGAATGGATACAGAAAATATGGTACATCTAAACAATGGAATATTACTCAGCTATCAAAAACAACGAGTTTATGAAATTCGTAGGCAAATGGTTGGAACTGGAAAATATCATCCTGAGTGAGCTAACCCAATCACAGAAAGACATACATGGTATGCACTCATTGATAAGTGGCTTTTAGCCCAAATGCTTGAATTACCCTAGATCCCTAGAACAAACGAAACTCAAGACGGATGATCAAAATGTGAATGCTTCACTCCTTCTTTAAATGATGAAAAAGAATACCCTTGGCAGGGAAGGGAGAGGCAAAGATTAAAACAGAGACTGAAGGAACACCCATTCAGAGCCTGCCCCACATGTGGCCCATACATATACAGCCACCCAATTAGACAAGATGGATGAAGCAAAGAAGTGCAGACTGACAGGAGCCGGATGTAGATCGCTCCTGAGAGACACAGCCAGAATACAGCAAATACAGAGGCGAATGCCAGCAGCAAACCACTGAACTGAGAATAGGTCCCCTATTGAAGGAATCAGAGAAAGAACTGGAAGAGCTTGAAGGGGCTCGAGACCCCAAAAGTACAACAATGCCAAGCAACCAGAGCTTCCAGAGACTAAGCCACTACCTAAAGACTATACATGGACTGACCCTGGACTCTGACCCCATAGGTAGCAATGAATATCCTAGTAAGAGCACCAGTGGAAGGGGAAGCCCTGGGTCCTGCTAAGACTGAACCCCCAGTGAACTAGTCTATGGGGGGAGGGCGGCAATGGGGGGAGGGTTGGGAGGGGAACACCCATAAGGAAGGGGCGGGGGGAGGAGGATGTTTGCCCGGAAACCGGGAAAGGGAATAACACTCGAAATGTATATAAGAAATACTCAAGGTAATAAAAAAAAAAAGAAAAAATAAACAAAAAAAGAAATTACTAGCTATTACTATTAGTTCTATTATATTATACAATACTATATTTCATTCTTAATCTGAGCACTTTACAGTATTATAAATAAAGTCTAATCATAATGTTTAGAGCCTTGGATAAGTCTCTGACCATCTATGTTTCCAGTAACTAGTCTGTGATGTAATGTAGCTAGAGCAGTTATATATGGGATTCAAACCATGGAAGAAGAGTAATGGGTCCAAATCAAAGGTATAATGAGTAAGGCATCTTGAAAAACTTTACTTGGAATGAGATGGAAAAGGGATTTAGCAGTGACACACAGAAACTGTCTCTGTACTGCACAGCTGGGGGCTTTATCTTATTTAGAACTCTTAGGAGGAAACGAACTCACTTTCTAAAGTATTAGTGTTTTCAAATGTTGCCCATAGTGGAGGAAAAAGACAGAAAAGTGCATTGTCTACTTCTAAGTTTCCCACACAAAGAAAAGGAGTTAAAGTCATGAAACAGGATGGGATATTCCATTTGAGGTCACTCTGTGCAGAATGAAACTAATAGATCAGAAAGAATCAGCCAGGGGGATGCTAAAAACAAATGTGAACAACAGAATTTAAAACATCAGGTCAGCTTTTGTTAGAAATGTATGAAGTGGTTGGCAGCCCACCTATAAAGTGTTCGAAACTTTAATGGCCTGAGCCAGAGAGATTGGTTTTAAAGGTGGGGAAAGGTTAATGAAGCAAACATAAGCAGAAGTGAGTTGGTCATTTCAAAGTTATTATCTTTGATGCTTGAAAACAGAAGGGAATTCTTTATTGTGCCAGTCTAGGATCTCTGCTGACCAGTTACTGTTTCACACAGTTTTTGGAACCTAGTCTGTTTGGAAGTTGGTTTTAACTACATTCTGGTTTAGGTTGGTCTGTTGGGCACTTTTTAGAATCCCAGTTCAAAACAATAACCCCTTTGTAATTTTTATTTAACCAAATTAATGTAAGGGTACCATTGCAAGACCATAATAGTTTTTTAAAAAAAATAAAATTCCACATATGAGAAAAAAAGATTCTAAATCCAAAGCTGTAAGCAGAAACTGCTATCAGTAAGTAGAAACCAGTCCAGCGGGAACTGGACTTCGCTACGGCACCCCCAATGTTTGGCGTTGATTTTAAGTAGCAAGACTTGTAAAATTAAATGCATTGCATACTGAAGAAAAAAAGAGTAAAAGATTGTTATGAAATGGATCTTTGATATCCCATAAAGACTCATATTTTGAAGGCAGGTCCTCAATTCAGCAGTGCTCACAGATGGGGACTTTGGGAGGCGAAGGATCTAGAGGATTCTCCCCGCACAAATGCGCTAAGGCACTTACGGTTTCATAACTTACAGGGCTGCTGGCAGGCGTTGAAGATTTAGGAGGTGGAGTCCAGGTGTTGGAAGTAGCTCTTTGAGACTGTGCCCTTGAAGGGTGACTTTATTCCTTGTCTCTTCTTCCCATCACTCAGGACACTTCTTTCTGTCCTGATCTCCCTGTGATGATTCTGCTCGGTCAGACTTAAAAACAGCAAAGTGACTATGGACTGGGACCTCTGGAGTTTGCAGACGACATTACTCCTCTGACAGCAAGCTGACTAATAGCAATTTAGAGTTCAATACAGATTTGGGGATTTTTGTTTTGTCTTGTTTTTTTTTCTTCAAATGGCTCAGGGAAAAAGAATAAAAAAAGATACTAAAAAAAGAAATGAAATGTATTGCTTAGAGACAGGATAATCATATATAACTAACCAAGGATGAGGGGATACTCAAGAGAATAAATATCTAAAGTTAGGACAGAAAAGTTTTCTGAGCTAAATTGCTCATTATTTTAAAATAGAAGAGCCCATTAAATAGCAGGTGATGTTAATAACTGATATACATGATGAGGTGAATTGTCAGGATTTATTCTATTAATACAAAAGAAAAAGCTCCCTTGACTATTCAAGTAAAATAAAGAGCTTATCAATAAGGAAAAGGGCCATTCTATTAACAATATTCTATGCAATTAGAGCTGTCAGAAATCTATTCACCCCGCCCATGTCTACTACTTCAGCACCATCTCCACAGGTACCGGGCACAGACATGATACACAGATGTGCATGCTGCCAAAAAACCTCCTATACATAGAATAAAAATAAAACAAAATTTACAAGATTTCTGAGAAAATGTTCAGAAATTAACGATAATAAAATATGAAGTTTATTAAAACCTGAGCAATACAAAAATGTGGTCTCGATTACTATATGGTCATGCTTACAATATACTTACACATGTCAAAATAGTATAGTTATAAAGCAGCTACTGATAAAATCAGGTTTTTAAAAATGAATACATACATTACCACCTGCACACAATGAAATTTGGTAGTTACTATCTAAAATTCTGGCTTTTTTTCACCACAAAACAATGGGGAGCGGGAACACAGTTAACCTCTGAGAGAAAGGGGGATAGAGGGACTCATGCAAATGCATGTGACACAAGTGAGCGCCTGACATTTCCCATTTACAGGCTTGCCTCAGGTTACACAGCACTGTGAGTATTAGCAAGCAAGCATTCAAATGGTTTCTCTACTGTGGACCTGAATCACAACCTATCTGAACTCTGATCTGAATGCCAGAGCCTGGGTGGTACAATGTTATTAAAGTTGCATTTTCATAGTGGTTCAGAGTTAGTTCTGATTCTATGTCTCATGAAATCCTTATTACTCTTGTATTAATTAACTATTTTTTAAAGTTCCACAGTCCTATTTTTGGGGTTATTTTATTATAAATCAGCTTGACATCTGAGAGTGAAGTGTGCTAATCTCTGGAGCTGTGGTAACAAATTGCCACAATCCAGGAGGCTTACAAAGCAGAAATTCATGGTTTAGCAGCTCTGTAATGCATGAGGCTGAGATCAAAGAATCTGCAGATTGGATTCCTCCTGAGGAAAGTATTCCAACTTTTTCTTTTCAGAGCCTTAGGTGACTCAGCTAGCCTGCAACTCTGGATATATGCTCCTCCTGGCTGTCTTTTCTGTCACAGTCAGATGACATTCTCCACTTGTGCATATGTCTATGTCTAAATTTCCCCTCTTTATGTGGACATCAATTAAGGTCCACTCTAAGCCACTATAAATACATCTTACTTGACAACCTGTGTATCAGCCTTATTTCTAATGTTGTCCTGTTCTTAGGTAGTGGTGGTTACTGGGGAAGGGCTATAATATAATATAATATAATATAATATTATAATATAATGGAACAAGGGGGACACATATCAGTTGGTGTATGCTGTCTGGCTGGTGGCTCAGTGTCTGAGAGATCTTGGGAGAGGTGCGGGTCCGTTGAGACTGCTGGTCTTCCCATGGGGCTGCCTTCCTCAGCTTTTTCCAGCTTTTCCTTAACCACAGGGATCCCCAGCTCCATTGGTTGGGTGCTAGTATCTGCATCTGACTCTTTCAGCTGCTTGTTGGGCCTTATGCTCTTCTCCATTTTTGTCCCTGCAGTTCCTTCAGATGGGAACAATTATCCTAACCCTTGAGAGACTTGAGACTCCAGGGAGTGGGGAGGCCTGGTGGGGAGGGTGGTGTGGGGTGGGGACCTCCTCTTGGAGACAGGGGTGGGGGGGTGGGATGGGGAGTGATGAGGGGGCAGACCGGGAGGGGGATGAAGTCTGGACTATAAAAAAGGATTAAAGAATAAAAATAAATAAATTAAAAATATATGATGGAACAAAACAATTATACATGGAAAATGTGAAGAGTAGAGGGTTGCAAGATTATTGTTAGGCAAAGTAGAATATGAGGTAAAAGAGGATTAAAGATCTGTCTATTTAATAAGTAACAGTACAATCAAAAATGAGATTTGCAAAGTAATGGCCATGTTTGTACTAAGTAAAAAGATAACATAATATAAAGCCAAATATTGTAAATAGGAAAATCCATCACTAGTGTACTAAACCACTTTAATACACTTTCCAAGTCTTTGATAAACAATACAAACAAATACTCAAAATGAATAGGCTTGTCTTAGTGAACTTGTAATGGTGTTTGTATCTAAGATGGCATCTGTAAAAGCCACAGCACTCTAGGTCACATGAGTATAAGTCACACAGGTCACACATTGTATGACACTTGTTTAAACAGCAGAAGAATAAGAATAATACGGAAATTAAGGCCAAACTGATAGCCATGTTTTAGTTTTGAGAATTAATCACTAGCTTGTAAATTATATATATAATTGTATATGTATATAATTGATACTTATTGTAATATATTTTTTATAACCCACACATGAGGAATTGCCAAATGTGCACTTTGGAGTTAAAATAAATGACGTTAAATGTTAAGAGATAACATTGTAAGTGTAAGAAAACTTAAATCGGCATCTACATAATAAAGGAATACTAACTTAGAAAAACAAACTGTAAAACTGATTTTACAACATAAGAGGTCATAGCTCTAGAGGTGGAAAGACCTGGGAGAATGAAGTCAATAAACAAGGCAGACTAAAGTCTTGTGCTATAGCCAACTTTATTCAGAACACCAGACAATTTGTACTCTGAGGGTTATGAGGAGCTACAGGAGTTAAGTAGTTAAGTCAACAATCACAAGGACAAGCTGTTCATGGTAGGGGAGTCAGGTGTGGAGAAAACATCTCCGTAGAGGCATATAAACAAATAACAGCGGCCAGTTGTAAGGAATAATGTGAGGTAGGCTCACTCCATTCTGCTACACCTGGGAGGAGCAGGAAAACACCTTCCATGCTTTGAAGGAGCGCATGTTTTAAAGAAACTAAGGTCATAAGGATCTTATTTTCTTGGAGTTTTCTTACAAGCACTGGAAAATCTCGCATGCCTACATTCTTGGACCATGTTCCAACAGTAATCCATTAAAATTATTAAATAAATTAAAAAAACTCAATGTAAGAAAGAAATTTCAGCATAGGCTCTGAGGAGCAGAAAAGGAGATCTGGGAAGAAGGAGGACTGAAAATGAGTATAGCACATAATATTGGTGATAATTACTTAGGAAACACTGTGTGAGCAGATGACTTCCCCAGCAAAGAGATCCCAGATATCCTAGATATAAGGCAATTAAAAATTAAAATGTCATGACACACTGATATTAATTAAAAAGAAACATTTTGTATGTGAATTAGTTTCTAGGAAACAGAAATTATGAAAATTATCTCACAGTGAAATAAAACTGTAGAAACCAATTATTATATTTTAAAAAAGTATCATTAAAACATCTACTTCAACTAAGCTATCAAATCAAAACAAATATACTTCAAAACTAGAAACAAAAATGTAGATTTAAAGTGCTTCAGTGTACATGCACAGACACATAAACATACACACACAAACACACAAACACACACACACAAACACACACACATACAAACACACATATAAACACACACACACAAACACACACACACATACAAACACACACTCACACACAAACACACACACAAAGACATACACATATACAAACATACACACACAAACACACACACACAAACATACAAATACACATGCACACACACAAATACCTTAATTTATTTCATAGAAATACTATAAGGCTAACACCACACTCTAAAATAAAATGAAGCACAAACAAAGGAAATCAAACTAGACAACCATTTTGCTCATATTTCAGTTGTAAAAATCTCCAGTTATTAACAAATAAATGCACTTGATAATTTGAAACAGGAACTATCAAACATTCACTTTCACATAATGACACCCAGAGAGGAAAACCTGGCTGATACTGGCTGTAAGGCATTTTACAGGTTTGAAATTCATTGTAAATACAAATCTTTTAGTAAATCAAAAGTAACAACATTTTCAACTTAGGTAGAGAACATATTTTATATCAATAGTGTACTGTACATGAGAACTTTCAAATATTCAATTAGATTTGCCAAATGCACCTGATTCCTTGTTGGTTTTAAAGAATGTCTTGTGTTTGTTGTTGTTTTTGTTTTCTTACTCTTATCCCTTGCCACTTATGGCAGGTGGACGAGCTGGCCCTGGGGTCATGAGAGCAGGAAAGCCATCCCTGCCTCTCACCTGGGAAGCACAGTAGATCTGGCCCTGCATGTGGGGGCTTGGGGCATGAGTGCAAAAGATCGGACCTTACCTTTTGTCTGCTGTGGGGTGGAATGGGATGGAGATGAAGGTGAGATGGTCTCCCCCATGCCTTGCCCCTCGCTACCTATAATAAGAGGGAGAGCTAACCCCCAGGATCATGAGAATTGGAGACCTATACCTGTCTCTTACCAGCTGCAACTCTTGGGAGAGCAGTCCCAGTACCTCACATGAGCAGTAGGGTAGAGATGGCCCTGATGGCCTGGGCACAGATATGCCAGTCTCCGGAGCTGGTTCTCTCCCTTGGTGACTGCAGCATTGGATGAGCCAACTTAGGTAGGGCAGGACAAGGGAGCTTTTCCCAGCAGTGGAGCTGAGGGACAGCTAGTAGGCTCACCAGGACTGACCAAGCCCAGATCACAGGCTTTGAATTGTTCCACTCCAACATCAGTGATCTTCTGGAGTATGTGAAGGGACTGGTCCTACAGATCCAAAGCTCTGTGACAAAGAGCAACAAGATATCTGAGTGAAGTCTCAGTGATGTTCCAGTATTGATAGTGTAGCAGAAGCCAGAAGCCTTATATCAGAGCAATGACTCATTGCAATGGATATTTGCAAGCAAATAGTTAAAAAAAAGTGTAGACAAAAGAGTATAGGTGGTACAAACTACACCTTCCACAGCAAGAAGTTTTTCTGTATTGGGTGGGGAGGTTTCGAGGGTGGAGGGGAGGTCTGAGGGGAGGGGAAGCTGAGTGAGATTAGTTTGCATGATGTGAAATTCACAAAGAACCACTAAAAAGTTTAAAACAGAAGATAATCTTTTTAAAAATTCTGTTTATCGTGAGATGACTTTAGAAGCTGCTAAATAATAGAAAATTGAGATTCTAAGAAATACTGATTTCTCTATAAAAATATTGGAAACATAGTGCATTTTTATGACTTAGTGTTTAATTCCAATAAAAAAGATAAAAGCAAAAAGAAAAAGAACTTTGACAAACACAAGTGACATGTGTCTATATTTAACTGAAGAAACAAAAAGCCTACCTGACTGTGGTGAGAGACTTTAAGATGTATTTGGGGAAGCTCAGTTTCTTTAAAAGAGAGATTTACTTTCCAGGTGAGTAGAGTATTCCTGTTTCTGAGTCCATTACATAGTCTAAGCCACCTTTGGCAGGGGTGTGCAATGAGACATGGTGAGGCCATAGAAACTGCAAAACTCCAGAAGCAAACTATTGCCAGTATTCTTTTCAAAAGATAAATGGAAGTTGTGTCTTTAGTAGACACTTCCAATAACTGATGCTATTAAATTCCAATAATGTATCAATAGGAATTTTGTATGTAAGGCAACAGTGGAAATAATCAGAGAACTAGGAATAAGTGAAAAAGGGGGCTTGGCTCCATTCTGGGAAAAAAGATAGCCCAAGGGGTGACTTCAGGCTGGAGACCAGAGGTAAGACCAACTTTTCTGCCCCAAGTGACCTGCCTGGAGTACTCAGGACACACAAAAGCAAAATTCCTCTGGAACCCAACACTTCCACTTTCTAGCTGGCGCCCAAACCTCACTGATCCCAGCCCACAGCTCCCTGCTCCCAAACCCCATGGGAGAGAGAGCTGATCGCCCAGAAGTGTGGGCAATCCTGAGACTGCAGTGCAGGGGAGACCGCCACTTCTACCCACCTTTGCCCACATCCCTGGCCCAAGAGGAAACTGTATAGTGCCTCTGGGCACGGGAGCAGTCAAGCTGCAAGAGCAGACTGTGCCCAGACTCCAGAGAACCAAATAACCCCATTAAAAAATGGTGTACAGAGCTAAACAAAACATTCTCAGTTGAGGAATATTGAATGGTTGAAAAACACCTAAAGAAATGTTCAACATCTTTAGTCATAAGGGAAATGCAAATCAAAACAACCCTGAGATTTCACCTCACACCAGTCAGAATGGTTAAGACAAAAAACTTCAGTGACAGCAGATGCTGGTGAGTATGTGGAGAAAGAGGAACACTCCTCCATTGTTGGCGGGATTGCAGACTGGTACAACCATTCTGGAAATCAGTCTGGAGGTTCCTCAGAAAATTGGACATTGCTCTACCTGATGACCCAGCTGTACCTCTCTTGGGCATATACCCAAAAGATGGCCCAACATATAACAAAGACACATGCTCCACTATGTTCATAGCAGCATTATTTATAATAGCCAGAAGCTGGAAAGAACCCTGATGCCCTTCAACAGAGGAATGGATACAGAAAATGTGGTAAATCTACACAATGGAATACTACTCAGCAATCAAAAACAATGACTTTATGAAATTCAGAGGCAAATGGATGAAATTGTAAAATATCATCCTGAGTGAGGTAACCCAATCACAGGAAAACACACATGGTATGCACTCATTTATAAGTGGACTATAGCCCAAATCCTGGAATTACCCAAGATGCACAGAACACATGAACCTCAAGAAGGATGACCAAAATGTAGATGCTTCACTCCTTCTTTAAAAGGGGAATAAGAATACCCTTAACAGGGGATAGGGATGCAAAGTTAAGAACAGAGACTGAGGGAACACCCATTTAGAGCCTGCCCCACATGTGGCCCATACATATACAGCTACCAAATTATATAAGATGGATGAAGCAAAGAGGTGCAGGGGACAGGAACCGTATGTTTATCTCTCCGGAGAGACACAGCCAGAATATGGCAAGTACGTAGGCAAATGCCAGCAGCAAACAATTGAACTGAGAATGGGACCCCCATTGAAGGAATCAGAGAAAGGACTGAAAGAGGTGAAGGGGCTTGAGACGTCCATATGAACAACAATGCCAAGCAACCAGAGCTTCCAGGGACTAAGCCACTATTCATGGACTGACCCTGGGCTCCAAATTCATAGGTAGCAATGAATAGACTCAGTGGAAGGGGAAGCCCTTGGCCCTGCCAGAGCTGGACCCCAGTGAACAGAATTGTTGGGGGGAGGGCAGGAATGGGGAGAGGATGGGGAGGGGAACACCCACATAGAACGAGAGGGGGAGGGGTTGGGGGATGTTGGCCTGGAAACTGGGAAAGGGAATAACATTTGAAATGTAAATAAGAAATACCCAATGTAATAAAGATGGAGAAAAATAATAATATTAATAATAATAGTAGTAAACTGAGTTGGAATTCTAAAATAAAAAGAAAACATGAATGTTAAAGTTGAGAAGCAGCTGCATAGTTGTTTGGATGGCATTTAGTTCTAATAGGGACATAGAAAACTAGTTCCTTGGTGTAGAGCTATTTGTTAACTGTGAAAGCTGGTTGATAAAATCATATGGCAATGTGAGATTTAAAAACCTGTTGTGGTGGTTTGGATAAAAATGAGCCGTATAGGTTCATATATTTGAATACTTAGTCATCAGGCAGTGGCATTATTTTTGAAGCATTAGGAGGAGTTGTGGCCATGTTGGAGGAGGTTTGGTCTTATTGGAGAAAGTGTGTCACTGAGGGTGGGCTTTCTGGTTTCAAAATAGAGAAGGTCTAGCCTCCAATCTCTCTGTCTCTGTCTCTGTCTGTCTCTCTCTGCCCCCCCCTCTCTCCCTGCAGATCAGGATTCAGTTCTCAGCTACTACTGCAGAGCCATGTGTTCTGCCATGCATCCCACTATGACAATAATGAACTAAACTTCTGCAACCATGAACATGGCCCCAATTAAATGTGTTCTTTCATTAGAGTTGCCTTGGTCATGGTGTCTCTTTACAGTAATAGAACAGTGGGTAAGACAACTGTGAAGGAAAACTCTCTCCACTGAGAAATGCATTGCTGATAATACCCACTTGAATTCTCTCATACGGAGAAATAGCCCTTTCTTGTTACCCTTGACTCGGTCCATTACATGGGAGACTAATTGTATCAAAGGATAGTAATCAACTCACAAAAGGTCATTTTGCTGGTTGATCTGGCAATCTTACAGTTAACATAATAAATGTCATCAGTGTGATTTGTGACTTTTTGTAACAACAAAGAAATTCTTATTTAACTCTTAATGGGCTTGGTAAGGCAGTTCTGTTTTTTTCTGAGTGTTTTCAAGAGTCATCTGAGGCCCCATGCCAGTCACTGCTACTGCTGCCATGTCCTGTGTCAGTGGATCTATACCATGCTAAGTATCATTTTCTCCCTCTGAAAACAATTGCTTCTGTATGTCCTTTGTGTAGTTTTATACTAAAATTTTGATTTAGCCAGGCATTATTTTTTACAATATAACTTAAGAACCACACCTGAAAATGCTCATTTTCTACAACCCCAGGAAGGAGTGTTTTTCAGGTCCACCCATTGAACACATGTTTACTGAAAATAATAAATATCGCTGTGGATGGAGGAGCAAAATTATAAGAAGATAGTTTGCAAACATGGAAAAGCCAGAGGTCAGGGGACAGTGAGAGGAAGAGGAAACATTAAAGGTCAAGTTTCTTAGAGTTGGTAAGGAGGAAAGTGTGGCTAGGGAGCAAGGAGAAGATGGATGAAGACGGGAGAAACGTGAGGGTGACCAGCAAGGTGGGAATGAGCCAAAGTACTCCACGGGCCAAGTTAGGGCTATTAAAATCAAGCACATACACAAACACTGCAGAGCTGTCCAGCACAAGAATCGACCTCTTTCCTTAGAGCTTGGCTTGTGGAGGAGGACTGACTGCAGTAAATCAAGGGAAAGATGATAGCATCAGATTACAGATCACAGCCTTGGAGATGGAGGAAGGGAGGCCCACACAGAACGGAATTGTAAAGTGTAACATAAAGACTTGATGGCAGATTGAAGATAGAGGTTTGAGGGTTGAAGAAAATAGAAACTTCCATAGTATCTTCGTGTTTGGGAACTGGACCTTTTGCTGAAGCAGATGATGTTTGCTGACTGCAGGTTGTTGGGGTCTGCATTGGTGGGTAATTGTAATTTTATTAGTTTATAAAGCTTCTCACTTCACTCTGGTGTGCATGTGTGAGTATATGTGTGTATGTGTGTATGTGTCACACACACACGCATATAAATAAAATCAGAGGAATTTAGAACTTGGGGGGTTGGGGATTTAGCTCAGTGGGAGAGCGCTTGCCTAGCAAGCACAAAGCCCTGGGTTCGGTTCCCAGCTCCGAAAAAAAAAAAAAGAAAAAAAAAAAAGAACTTGGATCTTTTCATAGTTGTCATGGCTGATTGTCAGGAACAATTATCGATTTGTTGATTCTGAGACTTAATTTTGTGTCAAGATAAACCCTGTTTGTAGGAATGAAAAAAATCCAAATGTCTGCTAATTTTCTTATCTTTGGCAAGACATAATGCTTGGTTGAGAAAGTTGAAATTACTGACCAAACTGTTACATTTTATTTTTTTCCAGCCGAGTACAACTATTAATTATTCAGTTTCCATTTATATTGTCCTCTGAAAAACTTAATCATCTTAAGGGAGACTCCTGTTATAATCAATTATTATAGCAAGTTGATCTTTAAAATTCAGATAATTGTTTAACTAAGACTCAAAACCAGTTGCTGAGAAATGGAAATTGTTTCTCACTAACTGTTGAGTTCAATGAATCCTTTTTGTTCTACACACAGGTCTGTCTCTCTATAGCTTTTCAGATTGGTTTATCTGATGACTGATATAGAAATCGGAGGGTATTTGTTGCCCCCCCTTTTTCTAAAAATACTATTATAATAAGCCTCCCTTAAGAGGATATCTTGAGACTTACAAAGGATAATTCCATTTCTCAGTGTGGTTGGCAATATTTATTTTCTTCATAAAAATCATGCTCAATAGCAAGAGGCTGTTCTAATGACGATTTAATGACAGACCCTCCAATGACAGTTTATATTGTCAAATTATTCATTTGAACATTTTTCACTCCCTCAGCTCGTTTGCACTGAGTACTTAGTTATTCTTTTGAGTAGTGTATGTGAATTTTTCATTCCTTCCCTCATCTTTCCTTGAGGAAGTCTTAGAGTCTAATTAGTTCATCGATCATAATTTCATTTTTGGGAGCAGTAATTCAATTCTATTCTTTCTTCGAAAGGAAGTATTTAATCATTTCTTCTTTGAAATGAATTCACATGCGATGTCTCCATGACTAGACCAAATGCCATGGCATTTTCTACCTAAAAGGGCACCGTTACTGCAGCTATGGTATTGAAGCTAAAGGTAAATTGACGGTTTCAGAACAACTTTGATAAGTTATCTTTCTAGCAAAAGATGCCACTTGAACAATTCTGTCGTTGGTGAAAATGTGCATGACATTTACTACAATGTGACAACAGTAAGTAGATGATCTTAGGCTGTGTCTCAAGCTTTGGTTAAATAACTCTGTCACCTTTAAAAGAAATCTTCTCAAAACTCAAGTGGAACCAGCCACACTGGGCCAACAGGAGATAACTGATGTGTCTGCTGGGATCTTTACAGCCAGTTTTCTTACTCTAGAGTTGAATCACAGTGGCCTCCTTATTTTAACCCTCCTCAGAATACTTGGATTAGTCAGAAATTTTGCAATTTTTTAGTTTTGAAATATTGAGACATGAACCTTGAATAATATAATCATGTTTTTATTTAATTAATGTTAATAAAAAGGACTAACAAATTTGAAGTCAATCTTGTCCCCCCCCATTGAAAGCATTTGTCAACATAGCTATTATCTCCAAGAGTTATTCTAGCTACAATGGGTCAGTTGCAATGGCTGTCCCCTCATGACTACAATAATTGTCATGCAAACGTCACCTTTAGTGGGTATCTGATGCATACTCTGCCTTCTCTATTTTCTTTACTGACTTGAGAAACTTTGTCAGTTCTATTTTTGCCTCACTTATACAGAATCTACATCTCTCACAAAAAAAGGCAGAGTGATCCTTATGTTGAATTGGAAAGCAAAGAGAGCAGCCCTGAAACTATGGTGCTCTCAGAGGTGAGGTCATTCCCTGAAATTGGAGCCCAAATTGCTAGTAAAGCTAAAAATGGAAGCCAGTGCTTTCCAATTAAGTTCTCAAATGTCTCATTTCCACATATACACATCCAAATCAAATTATTGCAAGAGCAACAGGAAGTGATTTTTTCTCTATTTCTTAAATGAGCCAAGAAATGGTGTGGGCAACTGTAGTAAGGCGGGAGAATGTAGGTGAGAGACGAGTATAAGGGAGATGGAGAGCACAGGTGGGATGGGGAACACTTAGGTGATGTGGGAAATGCAGATGAAATGGACCACAGGGGAGGAGGTGACCACAGGGGAGATGGAATATACAGATGAGACAGGGAAGCCATGAGATGGATGACCAATAGGAGATGGAGAACATGGAAGGTAGAGAACACAGGTAAGACTGGAGAGGCTGTCAGCAGAGAACACATTCAAGTCTTTCTAACTATTCCCTAGTTGGCCTAAAACTTTTGTGGACACACATATAACCTTAAATGCCAGTTCCTGCTATAGTTGGGAATGGTAACGAGTACAGGGAGAATTAATTTACTGTTTCCATCTAGACTTAATTCCATGTGCTGTTGTCATACTTAAATACCTAAGTCAGCCGAATCATTCCCCAGGAGCAGGAGCTTCAGCAGAATTTGAGTTTGATAGTGCGGCACTATCAAATCTATTGGAGGAAAGTAGAATGAATTTTTATGGATGTTTAACACAGGCTGGATGCCTCATAGATGAACAACCTAAAAAGATAACATAGTGTGTATCCTTCATACTCAAGATCAGAAAATTAGGAAGGATATTGAATCTGGATAAAAGTGGTAAAACAACTTTGATGAGAATTCAGTATAATACAATTTTTGATGTTAAGTAGCATCTGCTATAGGTATTATTTATAAGTGACATTAAAATTAATACTAATTGACTATTTTTTATAATTCAAGAATAAAATGTTTTTTAAAATTTCCCTTCTATTTCTCTTTCTCTTCCCCACCCCGTGTGTGTGTGTGTGTGTGTGTGTGTGTGCACGTTTGTGTACATGTATGCAAGTGTCTACAGAGGCCAAAAGAATGCATCAGATTTCCTGGAGCTGGAATTACAGGTGGCTGTAAGTCTTTGAACATGAGTGTTGGAGACCAAACTCGAGTCCTTTGAAATAGCAGCAACATGCATAATTGATGAGCATCTCTCTCTATCTCCCAAAATAATTCTTACTTTTTTCAAGATTTTAGACAAGGTTTACAAACCCAATGAAGTATTTTATACCATTAATAGCCATTGGTGACTAAACAGAATTGGCAATGTGTGAAACGACTCTAAAGAGATGCATCCAGAGTTTAGACAATCATCATGTATAACAAACTATTGCCTTTTAAGCATAGTGCATGACTATAATTCTCAAATTTACTTGCTATTTAGAAAACCATTGTTCAGAAACGGGCACCCAGTTCTTTAAATTGGTTACTACTTCAGGAGCTCATGACAAATGCATCAGCTGGTTGGTTGTTCATTGGGGCTGGCAGTTAATTCTGAAAAGTTGGCTATTGGTTTGCTGTTGTGCTCAGGAATACTACTCACCATTTCAGCTGTGTAGCAGGTAGCTGCATTGTTCTTTCTCTCTCACACGTCACACTGTCTAGTCATTCTCACAAGCTAAACTGGCATAAGTGCTCTAGTGCATTCTGTCTGTCTACCCTCTCAGGGTATAGTGTGATGCAATTTTTTATCCTCAACTGGAAAACTATTTTACATTTCTTATGAAAAGACAGCATGCCTCCCATATTAGTTAAATGCTACCCATGCCACATTAAAAATAAGCCACGAATATAAAGGAGAAAGAAGAAATATTGGGGAGAAGGATAGAAGGTAGGACAAAGGGGTTGGAAAGAGCAGTAATTATCACTTAAGTTGTTTAGGAAGGTCACAAGGAAATTTACTATTTCATAAAAGTTTAGTGTAAGTTGCTCCACTTTGGCATAATGCTTCCCCCAGAAGACACAAGTTGCCAAATAAAAGGCCCAGAGCCAGATGTAGGACCACACCCCTATGTTGTTTGTCAGAGGTATTCTGTATCATCCCCCAAACAATACCCAATACTGCCAGTATTCTTGCTTGACCACCAGAGCACAACAGTAAGACCAGACCCTACTGCTGAAGACACCACACACCCTGGTCATGGGAGGGTAGATACGAAAATCATCAAAAGTCTTACTAGGTCATGAAGCTTGTGAGGCACCATAACAATAATGGCAGGATATTGCACTAGGTAAAATAGTAGCATGAATGTTATGGGATAGCAAACTGCTTTCTGATTAGATTTAAGGTCCAATATATAGTAGAGAACACACACACGATACAGAACATCTGGCCAAGAACCCATGTTTGGGAGCTTATAGGTCTCAGGGATGAATCTGCTATTAATATACCACTAAATAAACATAATACCAAATTATCCTCTAAATTCGTATCCCATGGGTTAGTACAGCTCTCAGATATCACCTTAGGATAGTGGTGAAAGTATAAACTGGTCAAAATGTGAAGAACAGCACCAGTGGAGTGCTCGGCTACAAATGCTACATCTACATCATGTCAAAGGTTCAGGGACCACTGAAGACGAGACAGAAAGATTATATGACCTGGAGGTCTGGAAGCACTGGAGCAAAGCTGACTTCTGGATATGGCTGGACCACTGCAGTCATGAGCTCACAGCAGCCTTGACTCTTGGAACAAAATCTGCATTAGAGCAAGCCAGTTAGCATTCTAGCATGGAATGAGGAGGGCTCACAAGTCTCACAGCCTAACTGAAGAGTTAGGGACAGAAATGGTTTTTGGGGTATGGAGAGTATATTTTCTTTAAAGTGCGTGCCCTGGTCCTGGTAGGTACACTGATTTAAGTAAATAGCTCCAATGGCGAGCACAAATTAGATTTGGCGAGTCATTAAGAATAAAGTTGAGAGGGGGTGCATCTCATAGCAGTTATTAGGAAAAGTGAGGAGCAAATATAACCAAAATACAGTTTACAAATTTTTAAAAGAATTATTAAATTAAAGAAAAACCTCATGAAACTGCACTTAAAATTCACGTAAGAATTTTGTGGGAGAAAATGTAGCGAAAGCTCACAGAAGCCCAGACTTCAAGCCATCAGGCCATAGGATTGTACAGCAGTGAGGACGACACAGTGGATTCCAGATGAACAGTGTCCTATGTATTACACTGGAGTAAAAGAATTGCTTCTTCTGCCAGAAGTCACAGTGAAGAACAATGCAGCAGCTTCTGCCCAGGGATGCATTTTCTACTCTGTTGTGAACCTGATGTGGTCATTGGGAGTAACCACATAACAAGAACCTATACCAGCTATGCGCTAGCTCGGTGATTCAAGCTGCATATCCCAGTTCAGAGTGGAATTCTACAATACCAGCCTAAGGCATGCTTCATACAGAGGGCTCTAGGGACTAAGTATAGACATCTTGTGTTAGGATAAGGTAGGAACAATGGAGAAAGGGCAGTTTCTTCAACAACCATTTCCACGAGATAAAGAGAGCATTAGAATTAGCAACAGAGCTAAAGTAAAAGACAAAACCAGCAGCTTGCTATAGAATCACGAAGAAGCTATCAGAACAAACTTGAGAGAAGGAAATGAATAAAGACCAAAAGGAATCTAAGAGGGGAAGGGGCATGTATATATATATATACTGGGTGTCTTCTATCTTTCTATACTTTGGGTTTTATTGTTGTTTTGTACTTTTGGTTTTTGAGACTGGGCCTCTCCCTGAATACAAAACTCAGCAGCTGACCACACTGGCTAACTAATGACCTGCAGAGATCTGTTTCCTTAGCTCTGAGGTCACAGGCACTAGTACCATAAGTAGCTTCTTACATGAATGTCAGGAATCCAAGTCCAGGTCATTGTGTTTGCTTGGAAAAACACCTTACCTGCTGAGAAATCTCTGCAGCATCTCCAACACATTCCTAGTAATATCGAATAGAGTGATGTATTATGAAGAGGTGGATGAATTTCCAAGATCTGACGAAAAATAAGTCTCAAAATTTGTACTGAGCAGTAACTAAATAATGTGTCTATATCTAGATATAATATAAAAACATAGACATCTATAATTAACAGTATTCATAAAAATCTGTGAACAATAGTTTGATAGATTTCACATTAACAGGAATTAAAACTAGATTTAAATACGTTGTATATAAAGAAAATTCCATTAGAATTCTATACCCAGATAAATTATCATTAAAATTATAATATCTAAAGCATTTTGTAATAGCCATTTTGTTAAAAATTTTTCACTGTTTATACAATATTGAGAACATTATATTTCAGCACAAAGAATCAAATAATTTATTTTCAGTATAGTAGTAGTATACAGAATTCATGTAGGATAATTCAGCTTTATTAGAATATATAACATTGTAGACTAGATGTTTAGATTATATTATTTATTCATTCATCTTGTCACTACTACTGCTGATGTAAGGATTAGCTTTATATATTTCATTTTCTCATTTATAAGAATATTTCTTAAGATATGTTAAGATATTACAATGCTTGGAGTATACATCACTTAAATACAGATTTGTGAACTTTATTTTCAAGGAACTGAGACATCATGTTCCTCCATCAGTGGCCCATGGTGTATTTCTATCATCACATTCTAATCAAGAGCTGATGTTAACTATTTCGTTTTTATCAACAAAACCATCATGAAATTACTATATGTTTATAGCTATTAAAATTGATATCATTATTGAAAAATAATGAACAGTAATTTTAATTCACAATTCACTGGGTCTTGATGAGTTTAACTGTATTTTTGTATTTTATTAGCACTTGAACTTTTTTAATGAAATTGAAATGAATATTTTCCTATTCTTGTTGATATTCTCACTTTCTACCAGTTGATTATTAATTTAGGTGATTTTAAAGTATACTTCTAAAGTTTTATTCCTTGTTGAAATGTTTTGCATTGCAAATTTTAATTATAATTTTAATTACATTTTTTGAGTTTGATTGCTCCAAAAGTTTCAGTGCCTCAAATCTGAGTCTGTGGCAATATAATATGAATGAACATTTCAAAAAGAAAACAGCTCATTTGAATCATCAGTGCAGGAGAATGTAGATATATTAAAATACAAATAAGTTTATAAAATATTGTTTTATATAAAAATGTTTAATGTCTCCCAGAGGTGTACACTGTAATGTATTTCATTTTATAGCAAATATTTGTCTAAGTGACTTACAAGCAATTGTACTTCTGGTTGTTTAACCAAATGAGTAGAAATCAGTTTTTTGATTAGATATCATGCCCCCATCTTAGTTGTATCATCCTTCAAATTAGCCAAGATATTGGGTCAACGTGTGTGTCCATTTTCAGGTAGATAAACAGAAAAAATGTGCAATATAGAAATGTGCACTAGAAAATAATACCATTCAATCTTGGACAATAAGGAAATCCTGTAATTTGCAGTTACACAGACTGATGGTGTCAGGTAAAGCAACAGAAAGGAGAGATTGAAGAGTAAAAGTTCTATGGATTCTATAGGTTCTGATTCCCTTTTCTCCCTGTTCCAGAATGTTCTGAACCCCTGCCCACACATTTTACTTTCTAGCAATTCTAGTCCTTTAAGATCTTGATTCTTAAAGGACTTAAGCTTACACTGTCATTGGCAACATTGGGTTCAGTTGCTATCGTTCCCAATCACAGCCAAAACCTGATACTATTAGTTTTCAAAATTTGGGCTAAGGTGAGATAACTAAAAAATGATATTTTGCTAATTCCCATGACTCCACAGCCACTTCGAATTATCTACTGTTACTCTCTTAATAATTTTGCTGTTTTATAAACTAGGGGTTTTCTTTTCTTTTTTTCTGACATAATTTAGAACTTGTATAATAATTCTAGAAATTAATTTTATGATATGTTTGTAAAGCATTTTCCCCCAGGTTTTATCCTTAAAAACATTTTTGTTTTGTTTTACATTGTTTGTTCATGTGTTTTAGTCAAAAAGTAGAGTCAGTAATAAAATTTAGCATAAATAAAAATATTATTTCTTCACTCCTATGGCTTGTATTTTGATATTTTGATCATGAATTCTTTTTCTACTGGATAGTGTGAAGTTCTTCCCAAGTCAGCAAGACAGCCTAGAGGGTAAAGGCACTTGTCACCAAGTCTAATTACTTGAGTTCAATTCTTGGAATCCAATTATTAGAAAAGAGAAATGTCCTCAAATATCCTCTGATCTCCCTCAGTGATTTGTGGTATGTGAAGATTTGCCAAAAATGCCGTCATGCGCATGCACACACATATTCCTATGTACCTGTATATTGTCTATGCATACATGTGTACACACAATGCACATGCACAAACGTAATACAAGTTCTTTTAAAATACATACTTCCTACACTACCAGCTTGATTTCTACATGTTCTGTGACTCAAGTGTGTGACATCTTTTAGTAATGGGGTCTTACTGTCAAGTTCTGGAGTGTCACTAAGAGTAATGGCAATAGTTTGTAATGTTTGAAGTTCTATGAAACATTACTGGCCAACAACTCCAAAAGAAGTGATCTATCCATGACACGAAGCTTCTTGCTTGCTCATGGTACCTAGTAGGAACACTGTCGCCTACTATAGGGTAATTCTCTCTTAAGTCTTTCATATATGTGTATGTATATCTTTGAGGAACCTTCCACAGTAATAGGTTTCCCTGACTTTATAAAAAGGTCATTATATGTTAATGAAACCTTCTCTACTCTGCCTTTCTTCTATCCTTACTCTTTACCTTTTCAAACCATTGTGTTTTATCTTTCCATCACTAAAAACCAATCCTGTTTTCCCTTGTTAAGTTCCTGACACTTATCAATATCTAAAGTGAAAAACACATTCATAAAATTCAAAGCTAATATCCTTAAATGAGAGAATACATATCCATCAATCTTACCAAGCTGTGAAGAGTAAGAGCTACAGTCTTGGCCTGGCAAGGCGTGATCACTAGTACAACTGTGGCAAAAGTGTCATGGAAGTAACTATTTTCTGATTGGCTTTAGGGCCTCATCCACAAGGTAAACCCATAACTTGGCACCATCATCAGAGCCAAGAACCTAAAATAGAGCTAAAAATGTCATAGACCATAGGGGAGAAACTACTACTATTATTCTGCTAAATGAACATTGTATTAAACTAACTCCAAATGACTTACTGTTATATCTATAAATTCTCTCAATCTTCATCAAGAAGATTCTTTTTTTTAGGAGATGGTGTTTAAATATGGACCTACAACTGGTCAAAGAGAACAGTGCAGGGATTAAGAGACTATGCTCAGACACAAATAGGAGATTTCTGTAATACCCCTCATCCTAAGGCTCAGGGATCATTTGAAAAGGGAGTAGGAAAATAACACTAGAGGCAGTGGATGACTACAAGGAAAGAGTGTGTAAGAATACACGAGGGCAGTTGCACATATGAATTCATAGCAGTTGTGACAGATTGCACAAGATCTGTCCTAGCTTAAGCCAGTCAAAAATCCCAGCATGGGGAGAGAAGGTAGGCATACAATTCCAGCTTTATCTTAGAAGATATTGCCAACCAATAGCTACCATAGAGGGAAAGCCAGTTTTATTTAAGTGTGTTGCCTTGGTATGTGGAACATGCTTTAGTGGATTTTCAAAAACCCCAAAGCATATAGGCAGCACACATTAACTCAGTAAGCTTTGAAATAATGAGGACACAAAGTTGATTTGAGAAGGAAGGGTAGATCTTGGAGGACTTGGAGGATGTTGAAAAAAATATGATCAAAATACATTGTATGAAATTTTCAAAGAATTAATAAAGAATACTAAAGTTACTTCATGAAGACAATGGAACAGAAGATGGTTTTTCTCAAACATTATTCTAGATAGTGAAAGAGTAGAGTGCCTTCCAGGGAGTTTCTTGTACCCCCTTTTTAAAATGCCAGGATGGCCCAGACCCCGTGAGAGAGAGACCCAACCGCCTGGTCAGGTGGGCACTCCTGAGGCTGCAGAGCGGGAGAGACCACCAACACTGCCCACCCCTGCCCACATCCCTGGCCCAAGAGGAAACTGTATAAGGCCTCTGGGCTCCCGTGGGGGAGGGCCCAGGAGTGGCAGGACCCCCGCCTGAGACACCGCAGGAACCTGAAGGAAACAGACCGGATAAACAGTTCTCTGCACCCAAATCCCGTGGGAGGGAGAGCTAAACCTTCAGAGAGGCAGACAAGCCTGGGAAACCAGAATAGACTGCTCTCTGCACACACATCTCGGACACCAGAGGAAAAAGCCAAAGACCGTCTGGAACCCTGGTGCACTGAAGCTCCCGGAAACGGCAGCACAGGTCTTCCTGGTTGCTGCCGCTGCAGAGAGCCCATGGGCCGCACCCCAAGAGCGAACTTGAGCCTCGGGACCACAGGTAAGACCAACTTTTCTGCTGCAAGAAAGCTGCCTGGTGAGCTTGGGACACACGGAAGCAGAATTCCTCTAGGACCGGGCACGTTCTGTGTTTACCGGAAGTCCCACACCCGCGGATCCCGGCCCGCAGCAGCTCTCTGCTCCCAGACCCAGTGAGACCCAACCGCCTGGTCAGGTGGGCACTCCTGAGGCTGCAGAGCGGAAGAGACCACCAACACTGCTCACACCTGCCCACATCCCTGGCCCAAGAGGAAACTGTATAAGGCCTCTGGGCTCCCGTGGGGGAGGGCTCAGGAGCGGCAGGACCCCTGCCTGAGACACCTCCTGAAACTGAAGGAAACAGACCGGATAAACAGTTCTCTGCACCCAAATCCCGTGGGAGAGAGAGCTAAACCTTCAGAGAGGCAGACAAGCCTGGGAAACCAGAAGAGACTGCTCCTTGCACACACATCTCGGATGCCAGAGGAAAAAGCCAAAGACCATCTGGAACCCTGGTGCACTGAAGCTCCCGGAAATGGCGGCACAGGTCTTCCTGGTTGCTGCCGCTGCAGAGAGCCCATGGGCCGCACCTCAAGAGCGAACTTGAGCCTCGGGACCACAGGTAAGACCAAACTTTCTGCTGCAAGAAAGCTGCCTGGTGAATTCAAGACACAGGCCCACAGGAACAGCTGAAGACCTGTAGAGAGGAAAAACTACACGCCCGAAAGCAGAACACTCTGTCCCCATAACTGACTGAAAAGAGGAAAACAGGTCTACAGCACTCCTGACACACAGGCTTATAGGACAGTCTAGCCACTGTCAGAAATAGCAGAACAAAGTAACACTAGAGATAATCTGATGGCAAGAGGCAAGCGCAGGAACCCAAGCAACAGAAACCAAGACTACATGGCACCATTGGAGCACAATTCTCCCATCAAAACAAATATGGAATATCCAAACACACCAGAAAAGCAAGATCTAGTTTCAAAATAATTTTTGATCATGATGCTGGAGGACTTCAAGAAAAACGTGAAGAACTCCCTTAGAGAACAAGTAGAAGCCTACAGAGAGGAATCGCAAAAATGCCTGAAAGAATTCCAGGAAAACATAAATAAACAAGTAGAAGCCCATAGAGAGGAGACACAAAAATCCCTGAAAGAATTCCAGGAAAACATAAATAAACAAGTAGAAGCCCATAGAGAGGAGACACAAAAATCCCTGAAAGAATTCCAGGAAAACACAATCAAACAGTTGAAGGAATTAAAAATGGAAATAGAAGCAATCAAGAAAGAACACATGGAAACAACCCTGGATATAGAAAACCAAAAGAAGAGACAAGGAGCTGTAGATACAAGCTTCACCAACAGAATACAAGAGATGGAAGAGAGAATCTCAGGAGCAGAAGATTCCATAGAAATCATTGACTCAACTGTCAAAGATAATGTAAAGCAGAAAAAGCTACTGGTCCAAAACATACAGGAAATCCAGGACTCAATGAGAAGATCAAACCTAAGGATAATAGGTATAGAAGAGAGTAAAGACTCCCAGCTCAAAGGACCAGTAAATATCTTCAACAAAATCATAGAAGAAAACTTCCCTAACCTAAAAAAAGAGATACCCATAGGCATACAAGAAGCCTACAGAACTCCAAATAGATTGGACCAGAAAAGAAACACCTCTCGTCACATAATAGTCAAAACACCAAACGCACAAAATAAAGAAAGAATATTAAAAGCAGTAAGGAAAAAAGGTCAAGTAACATATAAAGGCAGACCTATCAGAATCACACCAGACTTCTCGCCAGAAACTATGAAGGCCAGAAGATCCTGGACTGATGTCATACAGACCCTAAGAGAACACAAATGCCAGCCCAGGTTACTGTATCCAGCAAAACTCTCAATTAACATTGATGGAGAAACCAAGATATTCCATGACAAAACCAAATTTACGCAATATCTTTCTACAAATCCAGCACTACAAAGGATAATAAATGGTAAAGCCCAACATAAGGAGGCAAGCTATACCCTAGAAGAAGCAAGAAACTAATCGTCTTGGCAACAAAACAAAGAGAATGAAAGCACACAAACATAACCTCACATCCAAATATGAATACGAGAGGAAGCAATAATCACTATTCCTTAATATCTCTCAATATCAATGGCCTCAACTCCCCAATAAAAAGACATAGATTAACAAACTGGATACGCAACGAGGACCCTGCATTCTGCTGCCTACAGGAAACACACCTCAGCGACAAAGACAGACACTACCTCAGAGTGAAAGGCTGGAAAACAAGTTTCCAAGCAAATGGTCAGAAGAAGCAAGCTGGAGTAGCCATTCTAATATCAAATAAAATCAATTTTCAATTAAAAGTCATCAAAAAAGATAAGGAAGGACACTTCATATTCATCAAAGGAAAAATCCACCAAGATGAACTCTCAATCCTAAATATCTATGCCCCAAATACAAGGGCACCTACATACGTAAAAGAAACCTTACTAAAGCTCAAAACACACATTGCACCTCACACAATAATAGTGGGAGATTTCAACACCCCACTCTCATCAATGGACAGATCATGGAAACAGAAATTAAACAGTGATGTCGACAGACTAAGAGAAGTCATGAGCCAAATGGACTTAACGGATATTTATAGAACATTCTGTCCTAAAGCAAAAGGATATACCTTCTTCTCAGCTCCTCATGGTACTTTCTCCAAAATTGACCATATAATTGGTCAATAAACGGGCCTCAACAGGTACAGAAAGATAGAAATAATCCCATGCGTGCTATCGGACCACCACGGCCTAAAACTGGTCTTCAATAACAATAAGGGAAGAATGCCCACATATACGTGGAAATTGAACAATGCTCTACTCAATGATAACCTGGTCAAGGAAGAAATAAAGAAAGAAATTAAAAACTTTTTAGAATTTAATGAAAATGAAGGTACAACATACCCAAACTTATGGGACACAATGAAAGCTGTGCTAAGAGGAAAACTCATAGCGCTGAGTGCCTGCAGAAAGAAACAGGAAAGAGCATATGTCAGCAGCTTGACAGCACACCTAAAAGCTCTAGAACAAAAAGAAGCAAATACACCCAGGAGGAGTAGAAGGCAGGAAATAATCAAACTCAGAGCTGAAATCAACCAAGTAGAAACAAAAAGGACCATAGAAAGAATCAACAGAAGCAAAAGTTGGTTCTTTGAGAAAATCAACAAGATAGATAAACCCTTAGCCAGACTAACGAGAGGACACAGAGAGTGCGTCCAAATTAACAAAATCAGAAATGAAAAGGGAGACATAACTACAGATTCAGAGGAAATTCAAAAAATCATCAGATCTTACTATAAAAACCTATATTCAACAAAACTTGAAAATCTTCAGGAAATGGACAATTTCCTAGACAGATACCAGGTATCGAAGTTAAATCAGGAACAGATAAACCAGTTAAACAACCCCATAACTCCTAAGGAAATAGAAGTAGTCATTAAAGGTCTCCCAACCAAAAAGAGCCCAGGTCCAGACGGGTTTAGTGCAGAATTCTATCAAACCTTCATAGAAGACCTCATACCAATATTATCCAAACTATTCCACAAAATTGAAACAGATGGAGCACTACCGAATTCCTTCTACGAAGCCACAATTACTCTTATACCTAAACCACACAAAGACACAACAAAGAAAGAGAACTTCAGACCAATTTCCCTCATGAATATCGACGCAAAAATACTCAATAAAATTCTGGCAAACCGAATTCAAGAGCACATCAAAACAATCATCCACCATGATCAAGTAGGCTTCATCCCAGGCATGCAGGGATGGTTTAATATACGGAAAACCATCAACGTGATCCATTATATAAACAAACTGAAAGAACAGAACCACATGATCATTTCATTAGATGCTGAGAAAGCATTTGACAAAATTCAACACCCCTTCATGATAAAAGTCCTGGAAAGAATAGGAATTCAAGGCCCATACCTAAACATAGTAAAAGCCATATACAGCAAACCAGTTGCTAACATTAAACTAAATGGAGAGAAACTTGAAGCAATCCCACTAAAATCAGGGACTAGACAAGGCTGCCCACTCTCTCCCTACTTATTCAATATAGTTCTTGAAGTTCTAGCCAGAGCAATCAGACAACAAAAGGAGATCAAGGGGATACAGATCGGAAAAGAAGAGGTCAAAATATCACTATTTGCAGATGACATGATAGTATATTTAAGTGATCCCGAAAGTTCCACCAGAGAAGTACTAAAGCTGATAAACAACTTCAGCAAAGTGGCTGGGTATAAAATTAACTCAAATAAATCAGTTGCCTTCCTCTATACAAAAGAGAAACAAGCCGAGAAAGAAATTAGGGAAACGACACCCTTCATAATAGACCCAAATGATATAAAGTACCTCAGTGTGACTTTAACAAAGAAAGTAAAAGATCTGTACAATAAGAACTTCAAGACACTGAAGAAGGAAATTGAAGAAGACCTCAGAAGATGGAAAGATCTCCCATGCTCATGGATTGGCAAGATTAATATAGTAAAAATGGCCATTTTACCAAAAGCAATCTACAGATTCAATGCAATCCCCATCAAAATACCAATCCAATTCTTCAAAGAGTTAGACAGAACAATTTGCAAATTCATCTGGAATAACAAAAAACCCAGGATAGCTAAAGCTATCCTCAACAATAAAAGGACTTCAGGGGGAATCACTATCCCTGAACTCAAGCAGTATTACAGAGCAATAGTGATAAAAACTGCATGGTATTGGTACAGAGACAGACAGATAGACCAATGGAATAGAATTGAAGACTCAGAAATGAACCCACACACCTATGGTCACTTGATTTTTGACAAAGGAGCCAAAACCATCCAATGGAAAAAAGATAGCATTTTCAGCAAATGGTGCTGGTTCAACTGGAGGTCAACATGTAGAAGAATGCAGATCGATCCATGCTTATCACCCTGTACAAAGCTTAAGTCCAAGTGGATCAAGGACCTCCACATCAAACCAGACACACTCAAACTAATAGAAGAAAAACTAGGGAAGCATCTGGAACACATGGGCACTGGAAAAAATTTCCTGAACAAAACACCAATGGCTTATGCTCTAAGATCAAGAATCGACAAATGGGATCTCATAAAACTGCAAAGCTTCTGTAAGGCAAAGGACACTGTGGTTAGGACAAAACGGCAACCAACAGATTGGGAAAAGATCTTTACCAATCCTACAACAGATAGAGGCCTTATATCCAAAATATACAAAGAACTCAAGAAGTTAGACCGCAGGGAAACAAATAACCCTATTAAAAAATGGGGTTCAGAGCTAAACAAAGAATTCACAGCTGAGGAATGCCGAATGGCTGAGAAACACCTAAAGAAATGTTCAACATCTTTAGTCATAAGGGAAATGCAAATCAAAACAACCCTGAGATTTCACCTCACACCAGTGAGAATGGCTAAGATCAAAAACTCAGGTGACAGCAGATGCTGGCGAGGATGTGGAGAAAGAGGAACACTCCTCCATTGTTGGTGGGATTGCAGACTGGTAAAACCATTCTGGAAATCAGTCTGGAGGTTCCTCAGAAAATTGGACATTGAACTGCCTGAGGATCCAGCTATACCTCTCTTGGGCATATACCCAAAAGATGCCTCAACATATAAAAGAGCCACGTGCTCCACTATGTTCATCGCAGCCTTATTTATAATAGCCAGAAGCTGGAAAGAACCCAGATGCCCTTCAACATAGGAATGGATACAGAAAATGTGGTACATCTACACAATGGAATATTACTCAGCTATCAAAAACAACGAGTTTATGAAATTCGTAGACAAATGGTTGGAACTGGAAAACATCATCCTGAGTGAGCTAACCCAATCACAGAAAGACATACATGGTATGCACTCATTGATAAGTGGCTATTAGCCCAAATGCTTGAATTACCCTAGATGCCTAGAACAAACGAAACTCAAGACGGATGATCAAAATGTGAATGCTTCACTCCTTCTTTAAAAGGGGAACAAGAATACCCTTGGCAGGGAAGAGAGAGGCAAAGATTAAAACAGAGACTGAAGGAACACCCATTCAGAGCCTGCCCCACATGTGGCCCATACATATAGAGCCACCCAATTAGACAAGATGGATGAAGCAAAGAAGTGCAGACCGACAGGAGCCGGATGTAGATCGCTCCTGAGAGACACAGCCAGAATACAGCAAATACATAGGCGAATGCCAGCAGCAAACCACTGAACTGAGAATAGGACCACCGTTGAAGGAATCAGAGAAAGAACTAGAAGAGCTTGAAGGGGCTCGAGGCCCCATATGTACAACAATGCCAAGCAACCAGAGTTTCCAGGGACTAAGCCACTACCTAAAGACTATACATGGACTGACCCTGGACTCTGACCCCATAGGTAGCAATGAATATCCTAGTAAGAGCACCAGTGGAAGGGGAAGCCCTGGGTCCTGCTAAGACTGAACCCCCAGTGAACTAATCTATGGGGGGAGGGCGGCAATGGGGGGAGGGTTGGGAGGGGAACACCCATAAGGAAGCGGAGGGGGGAGGGGGATGTTTGCCCCGAAACCGGGAAAGGGAATAACACTTGAAATGTATATAAGAAATACTCAAGTTAATAAAAAAAAAAAAAGAAGAATAAAATGCCAAGCTGATGGGGGCATGATATGTATGAAACATGATTTAGTCTTCTTTTTATATAGGCCTGCCTGTGAGTTTTGGCAAATTACTACATTTTGATAAACACCATCCTAATCAAGACATAGAACAATTCCATACCACAAAATGTCCCTGGTACCATTTTGTGGTTAGATCTTCTTACTAGATCCAGCTTCTAATTCCCCTGATGTTTCTGTTCTATAGCTTTACATTTCCAAAACCACGTGGATGGAGTCACACAGTATCACGGTCTTTAAAGTCAGGCTTCTTCCACTTCGCATGCAGTTTTAATAACTGCCTGTGCTGTTGTGCATATCAGAGATTCAGTCCTTCTAACTGCCAAGTGACATTCAGTGTATAAATGTAAAATTATTTGATAATCCAATAATAAACCGAAGGTATATTATTATTATAAAAATATTCTTTGTTTTAACTTTTCTAACATTTTGAACATTTCTCCAATCATATTTTGCTCTCTAACTCTTTAAATGAGATACAGATGTGTTGAAATATGGAATAATTTCCATAGTATATTATTAAACACCACCCACCCCAAACCACGGAGTTTCCATCTACACCAGCTGTTTTTCTACTTCAAGAATATCCTGTTTTTCTTCTGCATTTGTTTTTACATACATAGTCAATTCAACTCTTGTTGGAGTTTTAGTGCAGACTTGACTGAAGTTGTGAATTAATTTTGGAATTGCTGATATCTCTACAATGGGAAATCTTATAATGTGAAGTCAAGCAATATTGCCATTTCGTTTAGGTCCTGCTCAATGCATAAATTGTATGTTTTATACTTTAAACTTGTACATATATGTTATGAGAAGAACCACTCTGTATTTGATATCTGATATCCCAAACGTTACCTTCATTTAAAAAAAATACAAGAATGTTAGGATGATTCAGGGGTAAAGACACTTGTTATATAAGCCTGATGACCGGAGCTTAATTCTTTGAACCCACAGTAGATAAAGTATGAAAAGGAAAATATTCCTTTAATATATTGTTAGGAGTTATGACTCCCTAAAATATGCTGTGGTGAATTCTCCTGCATTTTTTTCTCTTTCATACACACACACACACCAAATAATAATAATAATAATAATAATAATAATAATAATAATAATAGTAACTTACATATGTAATAAATCATTATTTAAAATTTTCCTTTTTATATTGCTTGGAAAATGTTTGGATTTGATTCATAAACCATAACCATACTGTTTCTTACTAATTAATAAAAACGTGTCTTAAATTATTTGATGTTTTCCACATAGAAGATACAGTTTTGCCTACGTAATAAAAACATTTTCCTTGATTTACGTTGTGAATAATTTTCCCCTGAAATATTGTGTCACGATCACCTCTAAAATCACTGTCATCATCATGTTTTCAAGGGGGTGTAAGAGTTGAATCGTTTTAAAATGTTGAACATTTTCCGGGTGTGATTGCATTATAGAATTAAAGTATATCAGAATTTACTTGATTATCTTCTCATTTGGGATGTTAATGCTACTGGTTTCAAAGCTTTACTGTTAAGAATTTGGGGGGCTGTCAGTGTATTAATCATTACCCAAATTCCTCCACAAGTTCTTGGGGATCAGTTTTAACAGTAAAATTCCTAGCAGCGAAGACTCTCAGCTCTCGGCCACATCCTTTCCAGGAAGGTCAGGGCACACTGATGACAGCCGGCACTGTATGAAAACATCCCCGTGACCGCATCCTTCTCTGGACAAGGGGCTATCCTTTATGTTCTTTCACTAATTTGGTAGACAAAAATAGTATTTCATTTTAATTTGCATTGATTTGATTGCCAGTGAGGTGGATCTTTTTCATGTAATTTTTGGGAAGCGTTTGGTGTTTTCTGCCTTTGACTCTAGATGAAAGTGTATCTCATCTGAAAAGTTAAAACTCTCTGTACTATGAGGCATTTTAAGATCTGTTTTTTCATAGCCCCATACAGAGTTTTTATTCTTATATTATTAAATATGTCAGTTATCTCTTTGATCAATTTCTTTCTTTGCTCTTATGTGTGGGTAGAAAGGTTCCTGTCTTCCCTCTTGGGCCTTTATAAAGTATAGTGGAACTTGGCTGCATTAAGCAGTCACCATTAAAGCTTTTTCTTCTAAAAATGAAACTTCCAGATTGTGGATTAATGTCCTTTTTACCTTACAGTCACCAGGCTTGGCCTAGTTTGTGGCACATAATAGCTACTCAGGAAATAGTTCTTGAATAAATTGAATGCTGTGTTTTGATTTGATATTTTCCTACCATCATAACTTTCAATAAATATAGAATAAAAATTTACCCCAACTTGATAATTTGATATCTCCCAGTTATTACAGAAAAATAATACTTCTGACCATGAGCTGCTTTTAGAAGACTCTAAACTTTCCACAGACTTAACCTATGCTTATTAGCCCTCAAGCAGCCCAGGTCATCATTATCAATGTGTATTAAGTGGAGCTTTGGGGTACAGCCTAGGTCTTGGGGTAGTAATGTCCCCTGTTGTAAAATGATATTTCTGCATTAGATGTGGAAAGTCCATTTTTGCTTTGATTTCTTCTGCTGCTCTTTATGCCCTAGGCAAGGGTCAGAACTACTTGAGTGGCATGTCCAGGCCCTTAAGATCATAACATCTGGCAGGCAAGCCTTAGATTTTAAAGATCAGTCCATACACCCTCTTACTTCAGCTTTCCTTTTCCCATGGACTAAAGACCTCCACACTTGTGCTCCTAGGACACGTAAGCCACCGTGTTAACAGCCAACAAGACTGAACCATATGAGGTGCTGTCCACACACTGCTCTCATGTTGGGGTCCATGTACCCTCCCTTAGTTCTAAATTCAAACCAAGAAGCAGAAAATAGGATCCATAGCAGTTGCTTAGAAGAAGATATTGACTAAGTCCAGTGGCACTCCCAGATTCACTGCACACGAATGTATACAGAGGACGAAAGGCAGATGCTTTGGATTCTAGGGGTGAATCTCTTCATTGGCTGTTTTCAAATACATTTTCCTTCAGGACAAGAATAAAAGCTCATTGAACCTCATCTTTCTTGTACGTTGTGTCTGGTTTCTGGAGTTTAGTGGACACTCAGCAGCAAATTGACAATTTGGTAAATTGAATAGGGGCATGTGGTTTGTCTAATAAAGATCTCTGTGGCTACACACACACACACACACACACACACACACACACACACACACACACACACTTTTAGGAATGAGTCGGGTGCTTTCCTTCTGTACAAGCTAACCTACCCTTACTGAAAGAGACCATTTCATCCGACATAATCAAGGATTAAGTTTAATTTTTTAAAGTTGTTCTCCTAAAAAACAATCCTGAAGAAAGGAGACTAATGGAGTTGCTCTAAAGCATTAAGACACGCCAGCAGTTAGTGTGCCTGGCATCTTCCAGGCCAATTTATCTTACATTTCTCATTCTCTGTTTCTACTGTGGTAGCCTGCACAGAAACCTCTGACAGGCAAATGGAATTTGTGTGGTACGTCCTCACCGAGGAATAGGAATAACCACAAAGCAGTGTTTCCTACTTTTATTTCTCATTCAAAGGGCAAGGTTAACACACATATGGAATAAAACCATTAGGCTGTTTTAATGCTTTTCTTGTCATGCGTTCATAACCTGCTAAAGTTGTCTTCAGCGATGGTTTCCTGACTCTGATAGGACAGCCAGATCACATAAGTGCTTTATACCTTCCTCCAAGTCGCACAATCTTCCTCACTGGGCTCCAAGGTTCCCCACTGCAGCTTGTAAAGAGCCAATGTCTCACTAAGCATTCTGCCACATCAGTGGCTGCCATGTGGGTCAAGTTTGATTTGAGGATGCAGTTTCCTTGATTAACTAGGTTACTCCGAGAGACAAACATGGTGAGGGTAAATAGTAAATCAGCATAAAGGACGTCCCCATGCAGAAAAATGCACTCTAGACTTGTACATTTTTATTTCTATATTTTCTCATTTTTACATCTGTTCCTCTAGTGAAAATTGTTATGTTTAAAGGCAGAAGCAACTCCACTGACAGCAGCCACAAAGGTCCTAGTAAGTCTAATGACTTCATCTGAAGGATTCACAGCCTCTATATTTTTGTGTGTGTAGGTGCATACATGGCAAAAATTGAATAGCCAGATTTGTACATATCCAAGAAGAGCAAGAGAGGAGAAAAATGACAGAACTACTCCACTTAAGCAAAAAGTGTCATTTTTGCAAAGTTGTTCCATCAACTCATATGTGCTTCATTATAAAGAAAATAGTTTAAATGTTTGATATTAGGTACAAGAAATAAATGATTTAATATTTTTGAGTCATTTATTGCTATTTTCAATAAAAACCATGGTTCTAGATATATGTAGATATGTGACTGTTGTTTTTGGGTGACATCTATTATTAAGATAGCAATACTTATAAAAAGATTAATGCTACAATTCTCCCTTGTACCATGTACCTTAAGCCTCTACAGAACCTTCCCTGAGGAATAAGCTGCTTATTCTCTGGACTTCCACATCTCTTAGCCCATAAACTAAGTGTCGGCCTCTCTGTGATGTTCTGACCATTCCTCAGTCATCATCCGCTCTCATGTTCTATGTATAACGACTCATATTCTATGACTGCTCACCATCACCCAGTATGGCGACTCTAGAATTTTCATCTGACCAAAGGAATGAAAGACAGTGAAACTTCAGGACAGGACAGACCTTGCTCAGATGGCACACCCACCCGCTTATCACTTTCAAACATTTAGCATCTTGTTTTTTGGCTAAAACCTTTTCCTTAATAAGCAAAAAATGAACACTTTTTCATACAGCACTGAAGACCACAGTGTGAGCCCAGTCTCCATTGCCCATCTTGCAAGTCTGTTGCATGATCGCCTTTTTCTTCAGGAACTCTGTTTTAGCAACACATGGGAGTGCACTCAGTTGACCTAATCATTTTGTACCTATGGTATCTCGGCTGCAAGTGTGCTGCTCTGTGTTGTGTACAATAATGCCATGGTTGGTCACAGCGGGCAAGCTCTCCTAGGTTTGCTTTCTGGCTTTCATTTAGGGTCATCCAATGGAAGATACTAGAAGGAAAAAGGGGAGAGGGAAACAAGGGAAGTGACTTCTTTCCATTCGTGGTTTCTGCCATCCTCAATCCAGGAAGACAGGGCAGGAAGGTTCACTTCCAGCATCCTCACAGCACGGCACACTTGAACAGGCCTAAACTGTGCCAGCCATATCAGGGAACTTTTCTCATTTTCTGATAATCCAATTGTTTGTTCTTATTTTTAAGGAAAGCTTGTGATAATTGAAGGCTTACTTTGTTTGTAGAATTATTCCGATAGAGGTAACTCAGAAATTCCATTGATTATAAGATGAGAGACAATTGATTTGTCAGGGAAGTCCAGAATGAAGGAGGTGGAGATGCTAAAGACATTATAATTAAATAGAATAATCCTCAGTATTCATACGATCCAAGGTGGTCCAAACCCTACACATCAAATGTCTTAACTTCTTTAGATATCCATTTTCCAAGTTTTCTCTTTTACTTTGGCTATCATTTAGATATGAAATGTGCTCCCAAAGAGGTTTGTATTCCAATACAGTGCTCAGAGATAGGGCTGTAGGGAAGAGATGGGATCATGAGGGTGCTGACCCAATCAATGGCTTAAATTCACTGATAGATTCATTATTTTTTTTTATTAACTTGAGTATTTCTTATATACATTTCGAGTGTTATTCCCTTTCCCGGTATCCGGGCAAACATCCCCCTCCCCCCTCCCCTTCCTTATGGGTGTTCCCCTCCCAACCCTCCCCCCATTGCCGCCCTCCCCCCACCAGTCTAGTACACTGGGGGTTCAGTCTTAGCAGGACCCAGGGCTTCCCCTTCCACTGGTGCTCTTACTAGGATATTCATTGCTACCTATGGGGTCAGAGTCCAGGGTCAGTCCATGTATATAGTCTTTAGGTAGTGACTTAGTCCCTGGAAGCTCTGGTTGCTTGGCATTGTTGTACATATGGGGTCTCGAGCCCCTTCAAGCTCTTCCAGTTCTTTCTCTGATTCCTTCAACGGGGGTCCTATTCTCAGTTCAGTGGTTTGCTGCTGGCATTCGCCTCTGTATTTGCTGTATTCTGGCTGTGTCTCTCAGGAGCGATCTACATCCGGCTCCTGTCGGTCTGCACTTCTTTGCTTCATCCATCTTGTCTAATTGGGTGGCTCTATATGTATGGGCCACATGTGGGGCAGGCTCTGAATGGGTGTTCCTTCAGTCTCTGTTTTAATCTTTGCCTCTCTCTTCCCTGCCAAGGGTATTCTTGTTCCCCTTTTAAAGAAGGAGTGAAGCATTCACATTTTGATCATCCGTCTTGAGTTTCATTTGTTCTAGGCATCTAGGGTAATTCAAGCATTTGGGCTAATAGCCACTTATCAATGAGTGCATACCATGTATGTCTTTCTGTGATTGGGTTAGCTCACTCAGGATGATGTTTTCCAGTTCCAACCATTTGCCTACGAATTTCATAAAGCCGTTGTTTTTGATAGCTGAGTAATACTCCATTGTGTAGATGTACCACATTTTCTGTATCCATTCCTATGTTGAAGGGCATCTGGGTTCTTTCCAGCTTCTGGCTATTATAAATAAGGCTGCGATGAACATAGTGGAGCACGTGTCTTTTTTATATGTTGGGGCATCTTTTGGGTATATGCCCAAGAGAGGTATAGCTGGATCCTCAGGCAGTTCAATGTCCAATTTTCTGAGGATCCTCCAGACTGATTTCCAGAATGGTTGTACCAGTTTGCAATCCCACCAACAATGGAGGAGTGTTCCTCTTTCTCCACATCCTCGCCAGCATCTGTTGTCCCCTGAGTTTTTGATCTTAGCCATTCTCACTGGTGTGAGGTGAAATCTCAGGGTTGTTTTGATTTGCATTTCCCTTATGACTAAAGATGTTGAACATTTCTTTAGGTGTTTCTCAGCCATTCGGCATTCCTCAGCTGTGAATTCTTTGTTTAGCTCTGAACCCCATTTTTTAATAGGGTTATTTGTTTCCCTGCGGTCTAACTTCTTGAGTTCTTTGTATATTTTGGATATAAGGCCTCTATCTGTTGTAGGATTGGTAAAGATCTTTTCCCAATCTGTTGGTTGCCGTTTTGTCCTAACCACAGTGTCCTTTGCCTTACAGAAGCTTTGCAGTTTTATGAGATCCCATTTGTCGATTCTTGATCTTAGAGCATAAGCCATTGGTGTTTTGTTCAGGAAATTTTTTCCAGTGCCCATGTGTTCCAGATGCTTCCCTAGTTTTTCTTCTATTAGTTTGAGTGTGTCTGGTTTGATGTGGAGGTCCTTGATCCACTTGGACTTAAGCTTTGTACAGGGTGATAAGCATGGATCGATCTGCATTCTTCTACATGTTGACCTCCAGTTGAACCAGCACCATTTGCTGAAAATGCAATCTTTTTTCCATTGGATGGTTTTGGCTCCTTTGTCAAAAATCAAGTGACCATAGGTGTGTGGGTTCATTTCTGGGTCTTCAATTCTATTCCATTGGTCTATCTGTCTGTCTCTGTACCAATACCATGCAGTTTTTATCACTATTGCTCTGTAATACTGCTTGAGTTCAGGGATAGTGATTCCCCCTGAAGTCCTTTTATTGTTGAGGATAGCTTTAGCTATCCTGGGTTTTTTGTTATTCCAGATGAATTTGCAAATTGTTCTGTCTAACTCTTTGAAGAATTGGATTGGTATTTTGATGGGGATTGCATTGAATCTGTAGATTGCTTTTGGTAAAATGGTCATTTTTACTATATTAATCCTGCCAATCCATGAGCATGGGAGATCTTTCCATCTTCTGAGGTCTTATTCAATTTCTTTCTTCAGTGTCTTGAAGTTCTTATTGTACAGATCTTTTACTTGCTTTGTTAAAGTCACACCGAGGTACTTTATATCATTTGGGTCTATTATGAAGGGTGTCGTAATGGACTGTATGGGATGGGCCTCTCTGTGCAGCTGGCAAAAGACATGAGAACTAGGTCACTGTGACTTTAGGATTGTGTGTGCAAGGTCAGCCAGGGCCCTCAGAGAACAAGCAAGCAGAGCTGAGGGTTAACATAGAAATACACCTTTCGAACGAGAAAACCGACAGGCCAGAGTTGGAAAAGTATAGGTAAGCAAGGGCAAGGAGCAGCTTGCTGAGAACAATCCAAGAAGGGTTTGGGTAGCCTTACAGGCTCAGTGAGAAGGAGAGGAGGTCTGAGAGAGCACCTCTGGCTTGTCTGGTCCTAGAAGACTTCCTTGCAGCCTACTCAGGGTGCTGCCTGAGAAGAAATTGGCATTAATTAAATGTGAGATTTAGCTTTTAAGAAGAAGACTGAATCCTAAAGAAACAGAATAAGACTATCCTAATACCCAAAAGAGATAAAAGGCTTTGGGATGGAACAGAGATTTCATTAATAGAACTGATAACCCCATCAGGAATGGGGGTTGAAGAAACAAAATTGGATTCTAATTACTGGATAAAGTAAGACTATCTCTGTACCCCCAGGATCGGAAGGCCTGGAAAGTCCAGTTACAAGCACCCTTTCTAGAAGGATAGAGCAGAGATATGCTCACCTCCCTGATCCCCACTGTGCTGGAGCAGGATGCAGTATGAACTATGGGTACTGTGGACCAGGAAGCTCTACAAATGGAGAATTTGATAAGAGTCTCACATCTTGCTTGGGCAATTTAGCGGTGTTGTTCTGTCGTTTTTCATTTGCTCTTGCACCTTGATGGCAGTTTTAAATAGTTCTGCTATCTGCTCTCATCTGTATTTCTTTTGATATAATATTATAATGGAGGGATATTTAATAGTATTGTCCAATGTCAGATTTTCTGCAACTCATTGCTAATCCTTTGCAAGATGGAGCAGGTTGTAAGTACGTACAACCAACACAAAGTTCTACCTTTTTTATTTCTACATACATCACCTGCATTTTCTTAGTCTGTACTTTCCTTGGGTCTCAGAAATAAGCAACAATCATACTGGGAATCCAGAAGTCATTAGAGTTAAGGGTGAGGTAAAGAATTAAAAATTCCATTTAAAGATAGCATGCTGTTATTCTTGTATTTCTTAAATCTTATTGGACAGAGATCAATGGATGAGCACACAGGGACAGATGTGCTATACCACCAGTTTTGTAGGTCCAGTGAGAGATGTTAAATCTGAAGAAGTTCATCTGTCCTTAATGTTTTAGGATATAAATCTCACCAAATTTTACCAAAACTGTTCTGAGGAGACAGAAAATTTGTTCAAGCTTTGAACTGAAGTGTCAACACTGGAAGAACAAAGCCAAGAGCACAGGATTCAGACGCTGTCTCTCCTACCAGAACAACTAGCATTCCTAATAATAATTGGGCAGAAGCCCTGGGAGCCTCTGTTTTAATAGAAATGTGAATTAGGTTAAGCTGAAAGGTAACTCATAATGCCTAGCCCTGCTCATTACATCACTCTGTTTTCTAAATCAGACAGCACTGGATATTGTCTAAGGCTGTGAACTAAATCAAGAGAGAGACAAAATGCACAGGCACGTCTTAGTAACTGCTCTTCACTCTTTTCCAAAGGCTCAGGCTCTTGGCTGCTACCCAGCCTTTGGGCAGAAAGGCTGGAATCCAGGCTGTTCTTTGCAGCTAGGGTAAAAGCACGATATAAGACCATCTTTTATAGCAGGGTAAAGATACAGAAGAATTACAAGCAGCAGCAGCTGATAGGGCTAGCTGGCATAGAACATGTAGTCCAAACAGGTGTTTGTCGGTTTTATATACACAAGGATCTTCCAGGAGACAAAATTCTAGATGCTGCCAGCCATAACCAAGACAAATCAAATTAGTCCAAACTAATTGAATATTGTATACGTGTTTGATTCATTCCCATTAGTTCTTGATTCTTATTTTAGGGCTTTGGATTAACATACATGTTGAGAGATACCATAGCACAGGCCTCTAACCTTAGCACTTGGAGGAAAGGCAGAAATACTATAAGCTCGAGGACAGCCTGAGTATCATGTTTAAAGAGAGAGGAAATAAGAAGGAAGGGAGGAGAGGATATTGAGGCAGAAAAATTTCTTAGGGCTGTGAATGACACAGGAAGCAGACCTTTCCTCAAATGTCACAGAAAAGTTCCCTGGTGGGCTTCATGGGTCCCATGACTTTAATTCTTCATGGACCCTTCCTCCTTCATCTCTTGTCTAGAAACCTTGATAGTTTATTAATACACTCATCTTTTTCTCTTCTGCACTCAGAATGATTTTTCAGGAAAGCAAGTTAAATGTTCGATACTAAACCTAGTACATTCAATGGCTTCCTCTCCTTGTCCCCACATACATACATTTTATTACAAAACTCCCATCTTTGGTCCCATATCACCTTTCTGGAATCACCTTGTACATAGATGCATCAAAGCATCTGTGGCTTTGACTTAGTCTTACCAACTGAGTCTCACTTTCCTTTCTGAGTTTGGAGCATATCCTGATCTCACTCTCAGCAATCACCCTCTGGTTCTGTGGCCTGGAAATGTCTTTTGTCTTCATCAATTGCTACTAGTTATTTTCAGTTAACTTTCAGCTTTTCCGAGAAGATTCCACTGACCTCATCTGTGAGTTGTCTTCATGGTCACTTTGCTGTTCTTTGTATCTCATAGCAGTATATTGTCAAGAAAAGTCGAGACTGAGCAGTGTTTCTGCACTTTCTTCCAAGAGGCTGGGTTTGACTTAAATAAGCAGAGAGGTCTCTTTCCTGCTAAGCTTTGTCTTCAGGATTTGGATCCTCAAAGGTGGTTGAAACTAAGCTAGCTTTGGGGGTTTGAAAGAACCATAAGATCCTGTTGTTTTTTTCTATTTTTGCTGAGTAATCACTGCACAGGCTTGGTGAAAGTACCTTGGTGTGTTGACTTGGCTTTAACAGTAACACTCTCTGATGGTACCATTTATCTCCATTTTGTAAAAATGAAGTTATATTTTCCATAAAGTTTTGTAAATAATTAGAATTGGGCCACATTCTTAAGAGTCATGGGACCAACAGAAACATCAAAGAAAATAGGCAAAGGGGGCAGCCATTTTTTTTGCAAGTTGTACAACATGAAGATGGCAAGATGGAGGTATGATAATACCAGTGGCTATTTGAAAAGAATTTCTAATTTCCAATCTTGAGTTCATTTATAATATTAACCCTGGCTCTAGAATCATGTGTTAGAAGGTAGAGTTAGGGTACTGTGTTCATGTCATAACTAGGGGGACAGTAAAGAAATATGGCAACAGCTTTCTGGGAAAAGCACCCTGGACAGGGCAGCAGATCAAAGGCCTGTGGAAGAAACATGCTTGGTGATTCCAAGAACTCTTTTGAAAACTGCCTAGATCAGAGGTTCTTAACTTTCCTAATACTGTGGCCCTCTACTACTGGTCCTCATGTTGTGGTGAACCCCAGCCATAAAATTATTTTTGATGCTACTTCATAACTGTAATTTTTGTTACTGTTATGAATTGCAATGTAATTTTTTGGAGGAACAAAGGTTTGTCAAAGATGTTGAGACTCACAGGTTGAGAATGACTGGTTTAGAGGATGGCAGACAGGGAAAGAACACTAGAGTAAAGGTCAGTGAGGAAATTATGTAAAGGGCCCTGACCAAATAATTCATCAGAGGAAAGTGCTTAGGGGTAAGCATAGAATAAAAGAACAAGTTGCCTGGACAATTCTTACCCTCTCTGGAAGGGTATGCAAGTTTCAAAATACAAAAGACAAGATTCTGGGAATGCTTAAATGGCAGAATGACCCCAGTAGAAGTCTAGCATGAACTGATTTTTTTCTCCACCTTCCCATGAGATGATAAAGACCTTATAAATTTAGATGATATTCAGGAACATACTTTAAACATCTCAGAACACAGCCCTCATCTGTGTTCCAATTCCATATAAAGTAATAACATGAGACTGATTACTCATGGTATAAACATGGTATAAATGCTGCAGGAGGCATGAGGTGCTTGTTTTTCATCCTTCATTGGTCCCTGCCTTGATACACACATGTGCCTCAGGATGAGATAACTACAAGAAAGCCAGAAGTATTCTGGAGAAGCTGTGGCTCATTTTTAGCTCTCTACTTGCTCCCTGTTGGACTTTAGGTGTATTATGAAATTACTGTGGGACAACAAGCCTCCATCTGCAAATGAGGGCTCAAATTTGCCAGCTGTCTTCTAACCTCCCCGTGAAGAACCAGGGTTTAATAAGATAATGAACATTATTCTTTCTATATGCACTCCTCACTCTTGGTCCCCATCATCTTCAAAAGGCTCTCGGTAGGCATAAATACAGTCAGAAGAGAAGCCTTGCAAGACTTTGCTAACAACTATTCATCACCCATTAATATTTATAACCATTCGTTAATGTTTTCTATTAGCAGTTGTATAGCTAACCAAGAATATTATGCCACCAGGCAGAGACAGTGACAGGTGGATAATGGGATGTGGTGGCTTGTCTTCAGTGCCCATGACATCATTTCTGCTTGTTTGTGCAAAGTTGATCATATCTTCCTACGTCTTTCTCTGTCATCAACTCTAATCACTGAATCTGAATAAAGGCGTTGAGGAAATATCAGTATTTCCAGGGTATGTATGAGGAATTGTGTTTTTAAGAGAGGATTGTAAGAAGAGGGATATGGTTAAAATAATGAAACCAAGCAGCCCTTCATGACGGCAGTGGGTGAAATGGTAGTAATATGACAGCAGTTCCCACTCCCCCAGTGCTAGGTATGACAAGTACTGTGACAGAAGAAGACTTCAGAAGTTTGCATTTTCCTCTGCTGGACAAAACCCCTAAGTCATGACACTGAAGTGGGAATACACCAAAGAACACCAAATTCAAATCAGAAGAGAAGGGAGCTTAGACTGGTTGTGGGTTCTTTACGGTCGGGCTCAGAGAAGCATTGTGACTGCATCTGAGTTACCAAACTTCTGTGTGCTAGAGTCTCCTTGTCTGTAGAATACAGTGAACAATGATTCCTATCATGAGGCTCTGTGAGGATTAAAAAAAATCAGTATAAGCCAAGTACTAAAATATATTATCTCTGGTGCACAGACAGGGGTAACGACAGTAAGTAAGATTTCAATAAATGATGATGCATTATAGGTCCGAAGATGAAGTCAGTTTCATTTCACTGAAAAGCAGGGATGTCTAAGTTGGGTGTGACCCATGGATGACCTTTAGAAAAGCCAAGTGCATTTGATGGAGCCCAGGGGAATAGCTACCAGAGATAGAGAAGCAGAATAGCATGGGTAAACTTGAATGTGTGTGCAAAACATCACCCACAGACATCGGACCAAAGAAATTTGAGTTTTCGGTGTCAGATTTTACTGCTTTTGGAAGCTGGCTCTGAAGAACATGTAGAAAGTCTTGAATGAGGAGGACACAGCAGCAAAGAAAATGTAGAGCCTCTCAAGGCAACAATAAGAAAGGAACTGTAGGTACCGCTGGCGCCTTATATCTGTGTGTGCAGTAAGTGAGCCCTTTCAGTAGGAGGTCTGACCAATGAAAGAGCTGAGCAGACAAGGAAATGCTAACTACATCCCTGATTAGGGAGCTCATGGTATGGGGCCTTAGGTGTAGATTGTGAAGGTGACAGCATGGGATGTTGTGGGTATACTGACTTAGTGGCAGAGTATCTGGAGCCAGCACACGCATTTGATCACCTCCACTACTTGGCATCTCATATCACCTTTCAAGCCCCGGTGCCTCTCGCAGCATCTCAGGTTGTGTATTTGCAGCTTGCTGTTTCTTGCTTACTATTCTAAATATTCAGCTGTCAACCTTTAGGGTGAAATTAGAAGCACTTTAATTTCCTCATAACACCTAAATTAAGGTAAGAGTTCTAAATACTTTATTAATAATGTACACTCTAATTAATAGAAATTACTTTCCCTGCATGTATTATTAAAGGAGGTGTTCCAACACGACTTTTTATGTTTTCCAATTTACTTGCTTAGCAAGCTGGCTGGGGTTTTAGCGTCTTACCTCAGACCGCCCTAATCAATTCTACCCACTCTTCATTTGGGAGTTATGTGAGGAACACTTGGAATTTGAGGGAAAGCTACTCTTGATTCCTCATCTCCTCCCAGTGAAATAATCTCCTTTATAAGTTAATGTTTTCCATATATATGACCAACATGAAATATCCAAAGCCAAAATTTTGCCTTTTGAATGCCCGTTTCTTACATATTTAGACAATAATTCTACATTTTGAATAAGAGAAAAGAAACTGGAACTCTTTGTTTCAAATTTGAGTTTTAAAAGATTGGTACAATGCCTTCCGCCTTTTGTTTTCCCCTGTGCAAAGCAATAGAGTTCAGCACTCCTCAGGCACCTAATTTTGATCTGAGAAAGTAGGTGACAATTACCTGCAGGTAGACATCAGAGTGACTTAAAATCAAGGGCTTTCTGGCTAGATCACCAAGTTCAAGTTCTTTCCTTGTACTTCCTAGGAGTGGGACAAAGGCAGAGAACTCCGTGTTTCTTGTCCTTTAGTTTCTGAGCTGTGAATGTCATGGATAGGCCATCCATGGACTGCAGGGAGGCTTTAAAGTCAAGACATGTGAAGAATTTGGGTCAAGGTCAGGAACAAAGTACTCCAAGACCTTATTACTGTCACTGGTCCTTCTACCACCCCAACTCAGAAGACGATGAGGTTTACAACAAAACCATAGAGATGCATAGTAGTTTTTTTCCGCTGAATAATATCATATTTATTACACACCAAATACATGCATGAAGAGCCTAGCAAAACAGTTCCCAGGTTTCTAGGGAGAGTCCAGGAAGAACTATGAAAGAGGAAAAGTCATGATTTTCTGTCTTAAGAGGGTTCAGAGATAAAATAGTAACCAAACTATGGAGCACTTAGAGTGTAAGGTCCCTGTGCTCTATACATGATACCCTAACATGGTTCCTAGTTCTTCTCTTTCCTGTCCAGGATCTGCACACTCAGATTTGCTAACGGTTCTTACATTTCTTCATGATATGGGGAGTGTAAAAAATCAGAGAGGCTGCTTGTCCTTACTTCTTCAGACAATTCTTACAGGATTTCCTGTATCCCCTTACCTTTCCCTCTCAGAAAAATGCTCTGAATTCTAGGGCAAAGTTGGCATCAGTTTGCTCGTAACCTGGTCTGAAGATGGATTTCTCTCTGGGGACTTGAGGCCATCGGTGAAATTTGTTTCTGTCTTGATGCTCAGTAATTGATGTGCCCTTGTGTCTCACCAGGTTCTCTTAACACTTGTGGCCCTGCATGCAAAGAGTTAAACATTCCACTCCTCTGTAAAGATGTAGCTACCTTGACATTCAGAGGCACAGTTCCCAACCTAATCCTTTCTAAATCAGATTAGTCCTTCCCTTTGCTGACAGCTCACTGACGAGTGCATTCCTCAAAGAGAATCTCATCTGAGATGCACAGCACTGGCTGCAGTTTTATAGTATCAGAGTAGTAATTCATGCCCTGCGCAATAAAAAAACTCATTAAATGTAGAACCTCGGCTCGAGCTTTGTACTTAGACCTCCCAGCAGTTTAACTTATGCATAATGAGTCTAAATACGTTAAGGGATAATATAAAAATTATCTACTATTCCTTCATTTCTAAAATTGTGCATGCTTCTTCTTCTCTACATGGGCAACATAGCTAGGAAACAATATATTACCCTAATTACATATTATTTATTAGAAAGGAAGCAAATAAGTCATTTGGAGACAAATCCCCATAGTTATTCATGGAGCTGCTTTTGATGACAAAGATAGAGTAAAGCCAGCAGTCTTTCATTATATTTATTGCACACTCTTTGTGCTAATGAACAATAACAGGCCTCCCCAAAATAATGGTCTACCTTTAAGTTGTAGGCGAAGCTATATAGGCCATATTTATGAAGGGCAAGTCAGGGCTTTGCTTGTTCTTTGTGTCTATGCTTTCCATTGAAGGAAGAAGGGAGAGACATACAAGGGTAGCTGGGTGGTTCTAATAAGCACAGTAGGGGAGAGTTAGCATTTTTCAAAGAGTCGTCCTGCAGCCCTCAGCAGCAATTCACTCAGGAAAGGAAATGAACACCTATTTTCCTAGGAGTCCTCTGATGAATCTCCATTCCTTTTCTTATTGCTGATACATGTCCACAAATACACATACCGAAACTGGATACAAGCCATAAAAGTTTCTAAGCTCTTTAATATTATGTGTTATTCACAGCACAAATTGGAGAAGAAAACTAAGACAGGTTTTGTTGTGTGGTGAAAAACAAAACCCGATTTTTAAAATCCTAGCCTCACCCTGTGTCATAGCTCTCTGTGCCTGGATCACACTGGGAAAAGGCTGGTCTCCCAGGAGTGCTGACACAACTGAGAGCACAGGTAGGACTACTATGTGTGCTCCTAGGCACCCGCCTAGAGCCCTCAGGACACAGGAAGCAAGGAGCAGTCTGGGATGGGACCTTTCCAGTTTCCTTCTGCACCCAAAACTGACACTGTGCCACAGATCTCTGTGCCTTGATCCCTCCAGGAGAGGGCTGGTCTCCCAGGAGCACTGATACACAGGCTTAGAGGGGGTTTAAGCCACTGTCAGAGACAGCAAGAACAGCTAACACCAGAGATAACCAGATGGCCAGAGGAAAAGTACAAGAAACTAAGCAACAGAAACCAAGGCCACTTGGCATCTTCAGAACCCAGTTCTCCCACCACAGCATGTCCAGGATACACCAACACAGTGGAAAAGCAAAACTCTTATTTAAAAATCACATTTCTTAACGATGTTAGATGATTTTCAGAGGGACATAAATAACTCCCTTAAAGAAATACAGGACAACACAGGTAAACAAGTAGAAGCCCTTAAAAAGGAAACACAAAAATCCCTTAAAGAATTATAGGAAAACCCAACCAAACAGGTGAAGGAATTGAACAAAACCACCCAGGATCTAAAAGTGGAAATAAAAACAATAAAGAAATCACAAAGGGAGACAACCCTTGAGATACAAAACCTAGGAAAGCGACCAGGAGTCATAGACGAGAGCATTGCCAACAGAATACTAGAGATAAAGAGAGAATCTCAGGGGCATAAGATACCATAGAAAACATTGACACTACAGTAAAAAAAAATGCAAAACACAAAAAGCTCCTAATTCAAAACATCCAGGAAATCCAGGACACAATGAGAAGATCAACACTAAGGATAATAGGTATAGAAGAGAGCAAAGATTCCTAACTTAAAGGGCCAGCAAATACCTTCAACAAAATTATAGAAGAAAACTTCCCTAACCTAAAGAAAGAGATGCCCATAAGCACACAAGAAGCCTACAGAACTCCAAATAGATTGGACCAGAAAAGAAACTCCTCCTGTCACACAATAGTCAAAATACCAAATGTACTAAATAAACAGAGAATATTAAAGGTAGTAAGGGAAAAAGGTCAAGTAACATGTAAAGTCAGACCTTTCAAAATTACACCAGATTTCTCAACAGAGACTATGAAAGCTAGAAGATCCAGGGCAGATGTAATACAGACCCTAAGACCCTAAGAGAACACAAATGCCAGTCCAGGCTACTATATTCAGCAAAACTCTCCATTACTATAGATGGAGAAACCAAGATATTCTGTGACAAAACCAAATTTACACAATATATTTCTACAAATCCAGGCCTATAAAAAATAATAGATGGAAAACTACAACACAAGGAGGGAAACTATACCCTAGAAAAAGCAAGAAAGTAATCTTCTTTTAACTAATTCAAAAGAAGAAAGCCACACAATCATATTTCCACCTCTAAGAACAAAAATAATAGGAAACAACAATAATTGGTCCCTAATATCTCTCATTATCAAAGGATTCAATTCCCCAATAGACTAACAGACTAACAGAACAGGACCCAGAATTTTACAACTCAGTGACAAAAACAGATACTTTCTCAGAGTAAAAGGCTGGGAAAAAATTTCCAAGGAAATGGACCCATGAAACAAGCTGGAGTAGCCATACTAATACTGAATAAAAACAACTTGTCAAAGGAAAAATCCATCATGATGAACTCCACTTTTGAATATCTATGCTCCAAATGAAAGGTCACCCACATTCATAAAAGAAACTTTACTAAAACTCAACACATTGCACCTCACACAATAATAGTGGGTGAAATCAACACCCCATTCTCTTCAATGGGTAGATCATGGAAACAGAAACTAAACAGAGACATAGAGAAACTAACAGAAGTTATGAACCAAATGGATTTAACAGATATAGAAGTAGAACATTTGATCCTAGAAGAAAAGAATATACTCAGCACCTCATGGTACTTTCTCTAAAACTGACCATATAACCCATCACAAAACAGGCCTCAACAGATACAAGATGGTAGAAATAATACCATGTATCCTATCAGATCACCACAGACTAAGGCTGTTCTTCAGTAACAACTAAAAGAACAGAGTGCCCACATAAACACAGAAGCTGAACAAAACACTAGTCAATGATAACTTGGTCAAGGAAGAAATAAATAAAGAAAGAAAAGACTGTTTAGAATTTAATGAAAATGAAGGCACAACATACCCAAAGTTAGGGAATGCAATGAAAGAAGTGCCAAGAGGAAACTCATAGCTCTGAGTGCCTCCAAAAAGAAACTGGAGAGAGCACACATTAGCAGATTGACAGCACACCTGAAAGCTCTAGAACAAAAAGAAGCAAATACACCCAAGAGGCAGGAAATAATCAAACTCAGTGCCAAAATCAACAAAGTAGAAACAAAAAGAACTATACAAAGAACCAACAAAAACCAGGAGGTGGTTCCTTGAGAAAATCAACAAAATATATAAGTCCTTAGCCAGACTCATCAGAGGGCACAGAGAGCACATCCAAATTAACAAAATCAGAAATAAAAAGGGAGACATAACAACAGAAACTGAGGAAATTAAAAAATCATCAGATACTACTACAAAAGCCCGTATTCAAGAAAACTGGAAAATCTGGAAGAAATGGACAAATTTTTTAGAGAGATATGAGGTACCAAAGTAAAATCAGGATCAAATAAACCATCCAAACACTCCAATAACTCCTTTAGAAATAAAAGCAGTCATTAAAAGTCTCCCAAACAATAAAACCCAGGACCAGATGAGTTTACTGCTAAATTCCATCAGACATTCATGGAAGATCTAATACCAATACTCTCCAAACTCTTCTACCAAATAGAAACAGAAGGAACACTGCCCAATTCATTCTATAATACCACAATTACACTTATACCTAAACCACACAAAGACCCAACATTAAAGAGAACTTCAGAACAGTTTCCCTTATGAGTATTGATTCCAAAATACTCAAGATTCTTGCAAACCTAACCCAAGAACACATCAAAATGATCATCCATCACTATTAAGTATGCTTCATCCCAGGGATGCAGGGATGGTTTAATATATGGAATTCCATCAACATAATCCAACACATAAACAAACTCAAAGAAAAAGCCACATGATCATCTCATTGAATGATGAAAAACACTTGACAAAATTCAACACCCCTTCATTATAAAAGTCTTAGAAAGATAAGGAATTCATGTCCCATACCTAAACATAGTAAAAGGAATACACAACAAACCAGTATCGAACATCAAACTAAATGGAGAGAAACTTGAAGCAATCCCACTAAAATCAGGGACTAGATGAGGCTCCTCACTCTCTCCTTACCTATCTGAGTACTCGAAGTCCCAACCAGAGTAATTAGACAACAAAAAGAGGTAAAATGGATTTAAATTGGAAAGGAAAATATCACTATTGGCAGATGATATGTTAGTATACTAAAGTGACCCCAAAAATCCACCAGAGAACTACTACAGTTGATAAACAACTTCAGCAAAGGGGCAGAATATAAAATTAACTCAAACAAATCAGTAGCCTTCCTCTACTCAAAGGATAAAGAGGCTGAGAAAGAAATTAGGGAAACAACACCCTTCACAATAGTCCCAAATAATATAAAAATACCTTGGTGTGGCTCTAACCAAGGAAGTAAAAGATCTGTATGACAAGAATGGATACAGAAAATGTGGTACATTTACTCGATGGAATACTACTCAGCTATTAAAAACAGTGAGTTCATGAAATTCTTAGGCAAATGGATGGAACTAGAGAATATCACCCTGAGTGAGATAACCCAATCACAAAAGAGCACACATGGTATGCATTCACTGATAAGTGGATATTAGCCGAAAAGTTCAGAATACCCAAGATAACAATTCACAAAGCATGTGAAGCTCAAGAAGAAGGAAGAACAAAGTGTGGATGCTTTAGATCAAGGGAGAACAAAAATATCACAGGAGTAAATATGGAGACAATGTTTGAAGCAGAAACTGAAGGAAAGGACATCCTGAGACGGCCCCACCTGGGAGATCCATCCCATATATAACCACCAAACCCAGACAATATTGCTGATGCCAAGAAGTGCATGCTGACAGGAGCCTGATATAGGTGTCTCCTGAGAGGCTCTTCCAGATCTTGACAAATACAGAGGCAGATGCTGGCAGCCAACCATTGAACTGAGAACAGGGTCCCCCAATGGGGTAGTTAGAGAAAGGACTGAAGTAGCTAAAGGGTTTTGCAACCCCATAAGAAGAACAACAATATCAACCAACCCGACTCCCAGAGCTTCCAGGGATTAAACTACCATCCCAAGAGAACACAGGGATGTCTCTATGGCTCCATCTCCATATGTAGCAGAGGACAACCTTGACAGGCACCAGTGGGAGCAAAGGCACTTGGTTCTGTCAAGGCTTGATGCCTCAGTATAGGGGAATGTCAGGGCAGGAAATGGGAGGGACTGGGTGGGTGGGTGAGGGAGCACCCTCATGGAAGCAGAGGGGGTTAGATAGCGGGTTTCTGGAGAGGAAACCAGGAAACAGGATAGCATTGAAAACGTAAACCAAAAATGCAATAAAAAAAAGAAATAAATCTGTCAGTGATCCTCCTCCTCCAGCACCACCAGCACCACAGAGAGAGAGAGAGAGAGAGAGAGAGAGAGAGAGAGAGAGAGAGAGAGAAGAAAAAGAAAAAAACTCTAACCTCAAGGAACACAGTGTCTGTCGATCACAGGGTCTGTCAGTCTCTGGAGAGGCTGTCTGAGGAGGAAATTTGTAAAAAATTGTAGGAAGTCAACTCTCCGCATCTTTCCTTCACACCACAGCTCTGCTGCATTGCTGGGAGAAGAACATCTTCAGAAGCAAAGAGAAGTATGTAACATGTGCTCTAAAGAGAGCTGGGCAAAGCTGTGGACGCTGCAGAGAGAGAATAAAAGTTTATTTTTATTGTTCTTTTAAAATAATTGAGCCAATACACCAGCACTTAGGAGTGTTGCTTCCTGAGTAAGATGAGAACAGTATCAGATTAAAGCATAGTTAAGCAGAGAAATGTAGAAAATCTAGGAGGGAAAAAAGCTCTCTGTCATTCCCTACGCCTCCAGAAGAGAGAGAGAGAGAGAGAGAGAGAGAGAGAGAGAGAGAGAGAGAGAGAGAGAGAGAGAGAGACCTCCTCTTTTTTGAATCAGCCATTTCCTTTGAGATATTTTGGTTCAAAGATTTGCTGAGTTTCTCTTCAGAGATTGTTTGTACGCTCCAGGAATACGAAGCAAGATTGTCCATCCCTGACCAGATATCGGTGCCTGTAGCCGGTGAGCTAACATTAGAATCTCTGCACAAATGAGGCAGCCAGGCAAGCAGCAACCAAGTGCACTTCTAACCATGCCAGCGTGTGAAAGGGTTATACTCGGGGAGATGTGGGCAAGGAAGAGATTGAGTGTGGAGAGGACAAGGCATTGATGGTTTTGGGGTAAATGTCACTGAAAAATTCACTTGTCCATCCCCACAAGATTTTTACCTGAAAAAAAGAAAATAACCAAAAACAAAAGCTACTTTGTTAGAATGTATTTTTCAAAACCTATCTCTGAATTAAGGAGAAAGCACTTTAAAAATACTGCTGTACGCGGGTAATCCTGATAAATCTTTTCCATGCCTCTCCCTTCTGGTTCCAGGTGACATTTTAGAGTCCGGTGGAGTGAACTACACATAATGAAGGAGGCCTGGACAGCCTGTTCACACCTTTGTGCTAAGGAATTATTAGGAGTGTCATCACTTTAAGTTTCTAAGATTTTCTGGTACGGGTAATTCTATTACTCTAGCTATAACCCAGAGGTCGACCTCCTGGGACTTCCTACTTAAGTCTCTTAGAAATACCCAGCTCTCCTTTGTAATGATTACTGAGTGTTTACCATAAATTGCTCAAGTTTATCTGGCTCTCAAGAACTGATTTATGGAGAAAAGTTCCTAACAACACAAATTTCAAAGAGATAAGGAACCTTCTGTATTTCAGAGTAACCAGACCAGAACTGGAAGACTGGTCCACATAGCATAGAGAGGCAAAAAGAACTTGGTCTTGGATGCGTTCTTTTTGTTTTACTACCATTTTGACTTTTGAGCAATGGAAGTTCTCAAAGAGTGTTGATCTTGGCTGTGAAACCACAGCAAGAGGGCCTGAACTCTGGAGTTGCTTAAGACCCTTGCTTACCTTTAGGTAGTCTGTTCATAGCACCTACATTGTAGGCAAAGCCTTTCTTCTGGAGCTAAGGTTAGATTGTCTGATCATTTTGAGTCTCATTTCTTATTGTGCCATAAAGTCTAATTGAGATTTCAAGGTCAGAGGATTACCCCATAAAAGAGAGTTTAATTTTTGGTCTATGGGAAAAAAATTCAGATTTTAATTGAGATAAATTTATCAATCAAATTTAGGACAGGGGTCTGTAATCAAATGCCTAAGAGGATCAGATAGAAAGAAGAATATAATAAAAACATTTACTTATTTATTAGATTTATTTTTAGAAATCATAAGTACTGAAGTAAAGGGAACAGCTACTCTAAGGAGAAGATAAGATGCAGCAGGAATTCTGGGTAATGAAGATCTCATGGCCCACCAAAGGGGGCAGTCAGCTTCAGCTGTAAGTATCGATTAACTTGGGAAAATAGGCTCACTTGTGATGCAGCATCTGGCATTTTATCAAGAAATAAAAATTCATATTTCCATATGAAATCACCTATATGTGGCTGTAACTGGAGTTGTCTTTGGGACTTATCAGGGTCTTATTATGACATCCATGTATCCACCATCCCTGACTGTCAACACTCCGATGAGTATGCCCTTGAAGCATGAGCCAGCAAACCTCTTGTTCATTTCTCTGTCACCCCCTTCATTGTCTTCAATCACACACAAAAATAATAAAATAAAATAAAATTAACCCATGAACTCATCTCTTTCTCTATTCTTACTGTGTAACATTCTAGAACAGCAGTTCTCAGCCTGTGGGATGTGACCCCTTTGGTAGTCAAATATCAGATATCCTGAATATCACATCTTTGCATTATGATTCATAGTAGTAGGAAATACATAGTTATGAAGTAGCAAGGAAATAATTTTGTATTGGGGGTGGCCACAACATTAAGAACTGCATTGAAAGGTCACAGCATTAGGAACATTGAGAATAACTGTCCTAGAACATTAAAAAAAGAAAAGAAAAAGAAAGATATATGCCGGGCATGGTGGCACACAGTTTTAATACGAAAACCTGGGAGGTAAAGGCAGGCAGATCTCTATGAATTAGAGGTCAACCTGGTATATATATAGTGAATTTCAGAATAGCCAGGGCTACATAGAGAGACCCTGTCTCAAAACAAAACAAAACAAAACAAAACAAAAGAGAACAATATGCAGATAGTTCTATAGCCATTCTAAGCCCTCATTTTCCTGACCTGCTCAAATTTTATGTTTACTTTACTTACATGGTCGTTCCTTACACCATGCTGATGCCACAACTTTCTACTCTCTGGCTATACTCCAAATTTCTAATATTTTCCCTTAATAATCAGAAACGGTTTCAAATTTATCAAGATAATTAATCCACTGGTTGTCTTTACTAAGTGATCTGGCGAGTTTTGATAATTTGACACAAGCTAAGGTCATCTGAAATGAGGGCACCTCAATTAAGAAAATGGCCCTCATAAGATGGGCTGTAGGCCTGCAGGGCATTTTCTTAATTAGCAATTGATGGGACAGGGCCGTGCCCATTGTGTGTGGTGCTACCTCTGGACTCATAGTCCTGGGTTCTATAAGAAAGCAGGCTGAGTAAGCTCTGAATAGCAGTCTTATAAGCAGCAGTCTTCTACCACAGTCTTTGCATCGACTCCTGCCTCTGGATTCCTTGCCCTGACCACCTTTGATCATGAACTGTGGTACAAAAATGCAGGCAAATCAAACTCTTTCACCTTCAAGTTACTAATTGGTCACTGTGTTTTATCACAGCAATAGAAACTCTAAGACATTATGTTTGGATATGATTGTAATTACTTCATTCCATTATGCTGCCATCTCCTTGACCCAGCCCACCTGGCATTCTCCCCTGGTTTAAAAGAAATCTTGGCAAATCCAGGATTTGGCAAAGCCTTATGCTGGCTTCTTTTGTGTCAAATTGATATAAGATAGTCATTTGGGAAGATGAAACCTCAACTGAGAATATCCTCTCACCAGATTGTCCTGTGGGCAAGCTTGTGGAGTACTTTCTTGATTGGTGATTGATAGGGGAGGGTCCAGCTCGGTGTAGGCAGTAGCATACCTGGGTAGGAGGTCTGAGATATGTAAGAAAGAGTATTGAGCAAGCAGTGTGGGACAAGCCAATGAGCAGCATTACTCTGTCTTCTGCTTTCATTTCTGCTTCCAAGTCCCTGCCTTGATTTGCTGCCCTGATGCCCTTCATGATAGGAACTTTAAGATGAAATAAATCCTTACCTCCCCAAATTGTTTCTGGTCATGATGTTTTATCATAGCAATAGAAGCCCTAACTAAGACAGAAATTGGTGGGGCATTGCTATGACAGATCTGAGCATGATTTTGATAGGACTGTGGAACATAGGAAAGTCACTGGGTGTTTAGAGTTAGCGAGCCATTGTGAGAACTTAGAAGTGTAGTGCAGGTGGTGTCAGCCTGGCTTGTGAAACTTCAGAGTAAGTAAAGGGTCAATCAGGGCCATTTGAGTGATATTTTGTGCTAAGAATATGTGACTCTGGTTTGCTGGGGCTGAAAAAACAAGCAGTGATTAAGAAGAGACCCGAATTATTGAAATGAAACTTTGCCTTATGGGGTAGTTGATGCTGGTTAGCTGGAAATAAGTGGTGATTAAGAAGATACCAGCATCATTGAGACAAAATCTTCTGGGAAGTATTTCTGTTGGGTCAGTACACAGGAGCTGTGGTCCAGTGGGGAGGCTCAAACAAGTTGGAGATTTCAGTAACCTTGAAGGACAGCAAGAGCTATAGACTGGCCTGAGTTCACAAGACAAGTTGCATGTGCTGTCAATGGCAGGGCTAGAGAGATCATGAGTGAGATCAAGGTGTCTAGGACTGAGCTTTTAACATTGTTGGACTTTGTTTTGCTTTGATTCAATTGCAACTGTGTCCTGGCTCTTCCTTTTTGCAATAAGAAGTTATGTAACTTATTTTTTATTTTACGGGAGCCTACAGTTAAAAGACTTCGAATATTTTAGAAAGACTGGGTATTTTGGAGAGACTTGTGGTATTTTAAGCAAAACTTTGAACTTTGAAAGAGACTTAGGGATGTTTTAAAGAGATTGAACTTTTAAAAGTGTTAGAATTTTTAAAGACTGTGGGACTTTTAAAAGTTGAAATGTTTTATAGTATGATATTAATATTAATATGCCATCTTGGGTGCCAATGAGAAAGGAAAGGTTGTAGTTGAATAGTGATGTTTGTGTTCAAGTTGACAAGGGATCTTTTTTTTTCCTGCTTAGTTATTTGTCAACTAGACACAAGGTAGAGTCATCTGAGAGGAGAGGACCTCAGCTGAGAAAATGCTTCCACGAGAATGGCCTATAGGCAAACCTGTGGGGCATTTTCTTGATCAAGGTTGATATGGAAGGACATAGCTCACTGAGGATGATGCTATCCCTGAGTAGGTGGTCCTGGGTATATAAGCAAACAAACTGAAAAAGGCAGGAGGAGCAAGCCAATAAACAACATTCCCCTCATACAGTGAACATCTGGTCCTTTGCTTCAGAGCCTGCCTCCTGGTTTCTGCCCTCACATTCTTTGATGATGGACTGGATGTTAGAAGTCTAAGTGAAATAAACCCTTTCCTCCCCAGTTGCTTTTGCTTATGATGTTTTTATTACAGCAATAGAAACCTCAGACACCCCTCTACAAATGAAGGCAACATCTGGTTTGACTGAGGAAAAACACACAATTGATTGCATTTGCCTCACTCGAAACCCATGACTTCACGCCTTTAGTGCGTTCTTAACGCTGACATTTCTGTAAATACACCATTTCAGCCTTTCCCCCTCCAACCTCCAACACACATCTTCATCATTCTTACGCGATTTCTTGGACAAATACAATCAACAGGAAAAAGTGTGCCCCTCTTAACCAACTCTCTGTCCCATACATCTGTACCTCTGCGATATTCCCTGTAGATAGATTGCTACTGTCCCAGCCCACAGCTCTGATTTCTACCTCCTCTCCTCTGCTTGAGGACAGTTTCCTCTCATTTCACACTTCCTTTCTGCAATCTTGTTTCTACTGGATCCCTCCTGCTAACACGTAAATATACTATGAATAATTCACACAAGCATCTACTCTCTGACTTTGTTCCAATGGAGTCCTTCAGTGACTGGCCTGTTTCTCCATTTTTACACAAGAAAAATTCATTAAAATCTGTCTATACTGCCTATTTCCATTTTCTCAGTTCTCACTCTAGTTTGAACCCAACTGAATTGAATTTCCTTCAAGATACGTTTATGAGTCCAATGGTCCTCTGGGTTCCAAGCTGTATCCATTGCTTGGAGAAATAAGGTGTTGTAACTACATTGCATTTAATGGATCCTATGTTCCAATTATCAATTTAGCTTGCCTTTAGCCCTGTGAAGGAAACAGAGAGGCATTCACATTTCCTTCACACAAATGAGAAGAATGAGACGTGGGAAGATTAAGTAAGGTACTCGAATTCACTTTGGTGGGTGATGGTTGCGTCAAGAGAAAACAGTTAATAGAAAAAAGGTATGAAGAAAATGGAGACTGAAGATCATAATTAAGAATAATTACATCTAAATGTTTCAGGTGCACAAAGCCTGGAAATATGATGGTTTCAACAAGTGACTGGGCGGTGGGGAGGCGAGCTTACTGGTTTACAGTCACAGAAGTTTCTAGCACTGGGATTTGGGCTTTAGCTTACTGTCTTTTGATTGGTGTTCTGCCGCACAGACCTTGCTAAAATTTAAAAGATCATCCTGAAGTGAGTCCAAGAAGCACATATATCAGAATATTACCCGCAGTGCTGAATGTCAATGCTAACACATGGACCCTACCACATAGCTGCACTGCTGGTTCCTAGGAACGAGGCTCAGGATTCACATTTGAAACAGCTTCATCCCCTGTCATTCTTCTCTAACCTTAACACTTAGAATTATTGATTGTGTAAGGGTGGATAAACATACCCAGGACACTCTGGAATTCATATTTTCATCTTTAAAAGGAATGTACTATCTACTTTGACTTTCATTAGTGGAAAAAAAGCAGAATCCAGCTTTCTCTCCCTGATAAACCCTCAGAGCCCTATTCACATTTGTTTTCTCTCGCAGTGGAACATCTTTCTTCTCTGGGTTAGGTATGGTGTGGGACTAGCTGACGAGCCAGGAGCCCAGTCAATCATTCTGGATTCCTACCCTGGAAGTGCAGGGGATGGAAGAGGTTCATTTGCTGCTGCCTCTCAGCAAAGGGGCCACCTCTGGGTCAGGGGGAGAACATCTGGGGAGCAATTGGCAGGCTTGCTTTGTGATGAATGGGATGGAGCAGAGGCCAAACAGCAACATATCTGTGCAAGTGATTTATACGTGTGGATGCACACATACATCTGGTCTAAAAATATTCCTGGGGCTGTACTCGCAGAGCTCTCTGGAAGCTTTGAGGGGGTCACAGAGTTGGTCTAGATGCCACATTCCTGGAAGGCTGACCCCTTTATTCCTGACTCTGTCTCTCTCTGGTCAAACTTGATAAATAATGAGGACACTCTCCTATCTCTAGGCTCACAACATGAATGGCTCTCAGTTTTAGCTCGAGTAACTTTGATGTAGGAATAAATATAAGGCCATGAAATTCTTTTGTATCTCAGAAAGTTGTATCTTTCATAATTAATTTAAGAGGAAAATATTTACAAACAAGCAGAAAAATGTTTAGACCAATCTCCCCCCCCCACCTTTTCCTCTCCGTCCCCCTGCTCCTCCCCCTTCCCTTCCCTCTCCATTCCCCTCCTTCAGTGGGGAAAATAAAATTTAAGGATAATTTATCCTATCATTTCCTGTGCATCAATAGCATTGCCTGAGCTGGGTGACTCTCGAGTGCTTTATTTCATAGTCTTTCTTACTCACATTAAGCTTACTTTGGAATTGCATCTATCATAGAAAGTGCTTGAAGATTAGCTGGCAGGGCTAATTGATTGTGTAAGTGATTGCTTTATTTTCATTCTTCTGGTGGTATGGTCACAATATTTTAAAAATTTAAGAATTCTAGACAAGATTCCGACCTAAACAACTCCGTGCACTTAAATGTTTCTAGATGTCAGGAGTGCCGGGGCTGTTTCTCTCCTGCCTATGTGTTTTCACCGCCCTAGGCAAAGAGAAACTCAATCAAGCTCAGCACTGGGCTTCAATAGTTTATTAGAACTTCTAAACAGATCCCCGCATCTCTTCGTAGGTCTTGTATGACTTTTCTCAGGACCAGGTGAACAAGTAATTATGCAAATCTGGTCCCTGAAGGTGTGGCAACTGGGAACCACAGTTTTCTAAGTCCTTACTACCAGGCTCTGCTTTTCACTGCAGGCCTGTATCTATCAAATAATACATCTCTTTTTTATTTGCTTTACTTCTTTTATGATACCATACTCCCCTTCCCTTTTATCCCTCCCTGATCTCTTCCAAATCCATAACCTCTTTCTCATCATTTGCAGTTACATACATTCATATGTGCATAGCCTAATACGTATCCCTAAATATTACCTGCTTGATCTGTACAATGTTGCCTGCATGCATGAATTTAGGGCTGACCACCTGGTGGTATTGGACTACCAATTGGCACGTTCTTCCCTGCAGTAAACTGACTCTCCCCCTCTTGGCTTCATAGTTGTCTGTGTTTTTTCCTGTATGTGTAGGATTGTAGCTTCATGGTTTGTTCCCTATCCACTTTGGCATGTCTACTCTTGGTGTCCTTGCTCACCTCATGTTTAGGCAGTCATTTTAGTGAGCCTTTATGGGTGTAGCTTTTGAGATTACTAAGAGACAGTCTCACGGAAGATTCCCTGATCTTCTGGCTCTTATAACATCTCTACCCCTCTTTCATAGTGTTCCCGAAGCATTAAAAACACAATTTTTAATTAACTCGAAGGCTGCAGCACTGTCCAGTTACTAGCTTCAATATACTTCTATATTGGCTTTTGGAAATAACTCTTTTTTTTTTTAGTTCTTTTATTTTATTTTATTTTTTTTATTAACTTGAGTATTTCTTATATACATTTCAAGTGTTATTCCCTTTCCCGGTTTCCGGACAAACATCCCCCTCCCCCCTCCCCTTCCTTATGGGTGTTCCCCTCCCAACCCTCCCCCCATTGCCGCCCTCCCCCCCATAGTCTAGTTCACTGGGGGTTCAGTCTTAGCAGGACCCAGGGCTTCCCCTTCCACTGGTGCTCTTACTAGGATATTCATTGCTACCTATGGGGTCAGAGTCCAGGGTCAGTCCATGTATAGTCTTTAGGTAGTGGCTTAGTCCTTGGAAGCTCTGGTTGCTTGACATTGTTGTACTTTTGGGGTCTCGAGCCCCTTCAAGCTCTTCCAGTTCTTTCTCTGATTCCTTCAACGGGAAACCTATTCTCAGTTCAGTGGTTTGCTGCTGGCATTCGCCTCTGTATTTGCTGTATTCTGGCTGTGTCTCTCAGGAGAGATCTACATCCGGCTCCTGTCGGTCTGCACTTCTTTGCTTCATCCATCTTGTCTAATTGGGTGGCTGTATATGTATGGGCCACATGTGGGGCAGGCTCTGAATGGGTGTTCCTTCAGTCTCTGTTTTAATCTTTGCCTCTCCCTTCCCTGCCAAGGGTATTCTTTTTCCTCATTTATAGAAGGAGTGAAGCATTCACATTTTGATCATCCGTCTTGAGTTTCGTTTGTTCTAGGGATCTAGGGTAATTCAAGCATTTGGGCTAATAGCCACTTATCAATGAGTGCATACCATGTATGTCTTTCTGTGATTGGGTTAGCTCACTCAGGATGATATTTTCCAGTTCCAACCATTTGCCTACGAATTTCATAAACTCGTTGTTTTTGATAGCTGAGTAATATTCCATTGTGTAGATGTACCACATTTTCTGTATCCATTCTTCTGTTGAAGGGCATCTGGGTTCTTTCCAGTTTCTGGCTATTATAAATAAGGCTGCGATGAACATAGTGGAGCACGTGTCTCTTTTATATGTTGAGGCATCTTTTGGGTATATGCCCAAGAGAGGTATAGCTGGATCCTCAGGCAGTTCAATGTCCAATTTTCTGAGGAACCTCCAGACTGATTTCCAGAATGGTTTTACCGGTCTGCAATCCCACCAACAATGGAGGAGTGTTCCTCTTTCTCCACATCCTCGCCAGCATCTGCTGTCACCTGAGTTTTTGATCTTAGCCATTCTCACTGGTGTGAGGTGAAATCTCAGGGTTGTTTTGATTTGCATTTCCCTTATGACTAAAGATGTTGAACATTTCTTTAGGTGTTTCTCAGCCATTCGGCATTCTTCAGCTGTGAATTCTTTGTTTAGCTCTGAACCCCATTTTTTAATAGGGTTATTTGTTTCCCTGCGGTCTAACTTCTTGAGTTCTTTGTATATTTTGGATATAAGGCCTCTATCTGTTGTAGGATTGGTAAAGATCTTTTCCCAATCTGTTGCTTGCCGTTTTGTCCTAACCACCGTGTCCTTTGCCTTACAGAAGCTTTGCAGTTTTATGAGATCCCATTTGTCGATTCTTGATCTTAGAGCATAAGCCATTGGTGTTTTGTTCAGGAAATTTTTTCCAGTGCCCATGTGTTCCAGATGCTTCCCTAGTTTTTCTTCTATTAGTTTGAGTGTGTCTGGTTTGATGTGGAGGTCCTTGATCCACTTGGACTTAAGCTTTGTACAGTGTGATAAGGATGGATCGATCTGCATTCTTCTACATGTTGCCCTCCAGTTGAACCAGCACCATTTGCTGAAAATGCTATCTTTTTTCCATTGGATGGTTTTGGCTCCTTTGTCAAAAATCAAGTGACCATAGGTGTGTGGGTTCATTTCTGGGTCTTCAATTCTATTCCATTGGTCTATCTGTCTGTCTCTGTACCAATACCATGCAGTTTTTATCACTATTGCTCTGTAATACTGCTTGAGTTCAGGGATAGTGATTCCCCCTGAAGTCCTTTTATTGTTGAGGATAGCTTTAGCTATCCTGGGTTTTTTGTTATTCCAGATGAATTTGCAAATTGTTCTGTCTAACTCTTTGAAGAATTGGATTGGTATTTTGATGGGGATTGCATTGAATCTGTAGATTGCTTTTGGTAAAATGGCCATTTTTACTATATTAATCCTGCCAATCCATGAGCATGGGAGATCTTTCCATCTTCTGAGGTCTTCTTCAATTTCTTTCCTCAGTGTCTTGAAGTTCTTATTGTACAGATCTTTTACTTGCTTTGTTAAAGTCACACCGAGGTACCTTATATTATTTGGGTCTATTATGAAGGGTGTCGTTTCCCTAATTTCTTTCTCGGCTTGTTTCTCTTTTGTATAGAGGAAGGCAACTGATTTATTTGAGTTAATTTTATACCCAGCCACTTTGCTGAAGTTGTTTATCAGCTTTAGTAGTTCTCTGGTTGAACTTTTGGGATCACTTAAATATACTATTATGTCGTCTGCAAATAGTGATATTTTGACCTCTTCTTTTCCGATCTGTATCCCCTTGATCTCCTTTTGTTGTCTGATTGCTCTGGCTAGAACTTCAAGAACTATATTGAATAAGTAGGGAGAGAGTGGGCAGCCTTGTCTAGTCCCTGATTTTAGTGGGATTGCTTCAAGTTTCTCTCCATTTAGTTTAATGTTAGCAACTGGTTTGCTGTATATGGCTTTTACTATGTTTAGGTATGGGCCTTGAATTCCTATTCTTTCCAGGACTTTTATCATGAAGGGGTGTTGAATTTTGTCAAATGCTTTCTCCGCATCTAATGAAATGATCATGTGGTTCTGTCCTTTCAGTTTGTTTATATAATGGATCACGTTGATGGTTTTCCGTATATTAAACCATCCCTGCATGCCTGGGATGAAGCCTACTTGGTCATGGTGGATGATTGTTTTGATGTGCTCTTGAATTTGGTTTGCTAGAATTTTATTGAGTATTTTTGCGTCGATATTCATAAGGGAAATTGGTCTGAAGTTCTCTTTCTTTGTTGTGTCTTTGTGTGGTTTAGGTATAAGAGTAATTGTGGCTTCATAGAAGGAATTCGGTAGTGCTCCATCTGTTTCAATTTTGTGGAATAGTTTGGATAATATTGGTATGAGGTCTTCTATGAAGGTTTGATAGAATTCTGCACTAAACCCGTCTGGACCTGGGCTCTTTTTGGTTGGGAGATCTTTAATGACTGCTTCTATGGAAATAACTCTTAACTTTGGACAAATCATCTCTATAGTAGAGATACAATACTGAATGAACTTTGTGCAGTTCTATAATTGAAACCACTTAATGTCTGGTGATATTGTCTGACTCATTCACAGGAGGCCTTAATTTTATCTAGGGGTTCAGAATCAGACAAAGTCCTGCAGCAGGGTGCAGCTTCCATGTAAACTTCGTGCCTGGTCATGAAATAGATCCATCATGAACTCTGTCTTTATAGCTAGTAGGAATGACACACAGAGTCTCAAAGAAGTCCTAGAAGGGAAATCACAGCACAGACCCCAAGGATTCTAAAGCAAAGCTTACTATTCTATAGAAAACTGGTTTCTTTGTGAAAAGTAGTTCTTGTCTCTTTACTCATTTTGAGTATAGAATCTGAATACTCACCCATTCGACACCAAATCTCTCTGGATAATAGGATTCCAGGCATTGGCTGGGGTTAGCCTATCCACAAAACGATCATATTATAAGTGTGCCATCACCTTGTGTATAGTATACCAGCTTCAGGCAAGTCCAGGAAGCACTGGTGAACTTTAAGAGCGGGTGGCTCCAATCTTTATCATATATTGTTGTGAATTTGTGTTCCTCAGATCCCTGTGTAAGAACCCTAATTCTTAGTATTTTAAGATAGGACTACATATTAGAGTGTAGCTACATAAAAAATATGAGGAATATGATACACACCAGAAGGACCATGTAAAAGGCACGAGGGGAGGTGGAAGTATACAAGTCAGGGGGAGAAGGTTCAGGGAAACAAATCCTGCCAATGCCTTGATCTTGAACTTCAAGCCCCCTTGAACTACTAAATAATGTAATGCTTATTACTTAAGTCGAGGGCTTTTATTTTGGCGGTCCTGGCAAACTCATACAAACTTTGTCCTTCTCTACTACCTCAGCTATTCTGGGAGCTTTCCCTGACCAACTGACTGAAACAAAACAACTATGTCACAAAGTCCAGTACTTTCAGGATTATGAAGCCTGCAGAATTATATCCACATTTAGGTACCACATTCATTTCTTCTTCTCACCTAGCAAATTATCATGAACTTTGGAACTTAAAATGTCCCGATTTGCTGTCTCACAGCTCTTTATATCAGAAGCACAGCAAGCTTGCTTAGGCTCTCCCACAGCAAAAATCTATTTCATGTGTGTATCTGGTTGGGCTCTTATCTGGTAGCTTTGGGAAGAATCCCCCGTAGAAACTCATTCTGCTTGTTAGCAGAATCCAATGTCTTGCAACCAGTCAGAAATTGTATTTATTTTTTTTTTTTTGCTATCAGCCAAGCAACTTCATTCTGTCCCTATAGGCCCTGACCTACATCCTTCCCCCGCTATGCTGCATTCTCAAACCTAGCAGTGGCAGGACAGACTCCCTCTCAGTCTCCCTGAATTACTCTTTGCTCTACCAACAGGAGCAAGACTCTACTTTAGAAAAGTGTCATATCCAGTCACACCTACCTGGTCAATCATAAGGGCAATCTCCTCATTTCCATAAGTCATACTTATACTTAAAAATGACAGTATTAAAAGTGACTGAAAATCATTAGTGCTCATCCTCAGAACTCTGCTTACCTCAGAAGTATTTCTAAAACACACTAAGAATGGGAATTCTGAGAAGAAACAGGATATCTTATAGCCATTTACTTTTTCTGAAGAAGACACGGCAAAAACATAGACCTCTAGTGATTTGTAAATATTGACTAATAGTTTGTCAAGGTGGTCAATGATTTAGAAGGACCAGAGAAGTCTGAGGAAGAAGTTTGGAAGGACTTGTCAGAAAAAACACAATGTTTGAAGATTTATGTGTCCTATGACTCACAAAGGACAACCACTCCAGAGGAGACTCTCAATAACCAGCTTGGTCAAGGTGACCTGCCCTATGGATATTAGTCAGACTCCTAGCCCTGCCACCTTTCACCCATTCTTGCTGAGTGGGCTCAAGAATGAATAAATCATAGAGTTTTGTCATGAGCTCAAAATTATATTTTCTTTCAGCAGATCAGAATTCTCTTAATGGGTAGCGACTTAGCCAGGGGACCAGTGGTATCTTTGCTAACCTAATATGAGAGTGGTCTATAATTTCTTACAATGTGAACAGTTTCTAGATTTTTCTAGAATATACTTTGGGTTGCTTTTCTTGCTCACAAAATTCTGTTGCCACCACTTGCATGGGTTTTATTTACTGTCATAGTATTCTACATTCTACATTGTACTCTTTGTTACTGGGGAATAATTTTCAGTGAGCTACTGAAGCAATCACCTGTGCTTGTGGAATTCACTGGTTTTACCTTATATTCCGACCTCCATAAACTTGGGCCAAAGAAATATTGGAATGGATATTGAAGACTCTGGAATAGCATGAGAGAAGATGGTGGGGTGTTTCACGGATAAAGCATTACTGGCTAGTGTCTTCAGAGTACACTGTATCCTGTATTGTCTTCTCTCATAGCTGAAGTACATACAACAGTAGTCAAAGGGTAGAGATGAGTGAAGCTATTTCCTGTAATTCATTAGTGAAATTGGATTGCTTATTACTGACAATCTTGGGTTTCTAGCTTAGAAGTCTTATTTTCCTCTCCAAAAGATGTATCCTTCTACCAGATGATACAAGGGTCTCACTGACCTCAAACCAAGAAATGGCAACTGGCCATGCAGTGTTTCTCATGTTGTTGAATCAAAAGAGATGAGTCAGTGGTGTGAATGGGGAAAGTTTTTCTCTAAAAATTTATTTGAACAAGTATGCTTGACTTCAGGCTGTTCTCTAGAATTGATCCCACATGTAGCAAAACGTCAAAAAAACATGGAAAAGAACAGAATTCAGAGCCAGCAAGACTATCACTAGATTTCTCCTTTGGAATGAAGATTTGAGTCATCCTTTAGGCAAAGAATAAACAAATGACATCTAGATACTAAAGCCCATAAGTTATGTTAATGCCAGTCTACATGTTAAGTATGAGGAATGTTTAACTTCCGTCATAACTTTAAAAATCAATATGAGAGATCAATATTTCCTCTTTGGCTTTTTGAAGGATTTCTTAAACAATGTTGGGGTGAAAACAAGGTCATTGACCTGGATTGTGGAGATGTCACACGTTATTTAAGTAGATGGGTGATTTCAGGAATGTCAGAAGAACTCTGTCCTAATCATGGAGAATCCTCTGCATTTCTGACTCAAAACTGAGATAGGCCTAGACCTTTGTGAACATTAAAATCATTGCCTCACTCACTGGCAATGCAGCAGGGATGGATTTAAATCATTAGACTTCTTCCTCTTATAGATTTTGTTGGGGGTAAGACAGAAGTAAGAACATACATCCAATTGACAGGATGAATTGGGCTCCGGGGAAGGGGGGAGTGGATTAACAGATCTATGTAGATCTTCACTGAACTAGGAAATTTTACTTATCTCTCTCCCTCAATCTTCTGAGAAATGGTAGATTACAATTCTCTATATTATATGTCAGAAATTGGAGTTTCAAACACTTTAATTCCTTACCTGGATCACTACGACTTGAAATAGGCATGCAGTTCCAGAGGCGAATCTGTTCCACTATAGAGAAGACACTCTTTCCAGATGTTCATAGAAAATCTCAATGTAGAGAATGAATTATTACCTCAAAAAGTGTGAGTAACTTGCTTTTTAATTTAATTAGTTATTAGTAGAGAAATTGAGGGATGTTTTTGTCTTAAGTATAACATAAATCACTCACTAAATCAGAGTTTGGTAAGGATGAGCCTGGAATTCTTCTCAACTGAACTGATAATTTTGTTTTTCTGCTCTGGGGATGGTAGACATCTGCTTTGACATGTAAAGGGGATGTGGCCTTCTTCAGTCTTTCTTGTTCTTGGAAGGAGGATGGTGACGTGGGTTATTTGAGAGGTTGTTTGGGCCAGTTTTTTTGGCCAGAGAGCCTTGCCTCTGACAGCCCACAATTTAACTCTCCTAAAACCTGGTTACAGCTATTAGCCTGAGGGTAGCAGTCACTCTTGCCAGAATATTAGCTGTTATTCATTCAGTTTTCCACTCTAAGTTGCTTTAGATATTGAAGCTGTTTCAGCCTGCTCACTTGGGTTCTCTTTTCCTAACAAATGCTAATCCTTCACAATTTAACTCTACACATCAAATGTAAACTTTCCAAACTATCTATAAGATAGAAGCTTTTCATGACAGGAATCTACCATAAAGGTTCAATGTGTGGCACAGTATATAGGAATTTTAATCTGGAAACATGGCTGCTGTGGCAAAGGATCACAAAGACCTTCTAGCTACAGGCATGCTCTTAGTACGCACCTTTAATCACAACCAATATAGGTAAAGTTTGTAAAAGGAATCAGCCATGTTTGAAAGTGAGATAGAATTGAGGGGCAGATAAAGTGCTGAACCAGAAAAAGATTTGATAGAGTGAATCAGGAATGGAGAGCAGAATCCATTCAGTCAGTGCATTTTATGCAGTACAGTTGACTTTGGTGAGTTCGGTTCAGAGGCAGTTTTACAGAAGCAGGTTCAAAGAGAACAAACTAGACAAAATGATCCAGAAAATAAGAAGGGGCCAGAAGATTAGAACGAATTGCAAGAGTGAGCTTGAGGCCAAGCAGAGAATTCAATGAGAAGGTTAGAGAGAAGACAAATGGAATCAGTCAGCTTAAAGAGAGTTTGAGCTAGAACTGCTGAGTTGAGCCTGCCCATCAGAGTCTAGAAAGAACTAGAAAGGATGAGCTTAATCAACAGTAAGCCCTTGAGAGGACAAAAACATCTAGTGAGTAAAAGTTACTTTTACAGAATAGGTTTTTAATATGATACTATTCAGCCACAGGTCAAGTGGCAAAGTATATCTATGCCATGCCTAGTATTTATTTAAGAAAATTGCCTGGCTGAAGAGATGTTTCAGAGGTCAAAGGCAAATCTACTCTTGCAAAAGATCTGAGTTCTTTCCCTTGTGCTCACATTGAGTAGCTCACCATCTCTTACAACTCTAAGGACTCTTGTACTTCTGGTCTATCCATACACATACATAATTAAAAAGTAAATATTTTTAAAAGAAAATTGTCCTTATAAACAGTAGCATGTTCACTTGTGTAAACTAGTTTATGACATCTAAGTTCAAAAATAAGGAAAGAAAAAATGTTGTTTCCCTATCAGCAGTAAATATAACAGACATTTGAATATATCTTAGAGACATCCAAGGAAGCCTCATTCTGAGTCTGTAAGTAAAATGCATATGTATATCAGCTATAAACTTCCCCAAAAGATAACAACTTTCTTTCCCTTGTGTTGTTAGAATATAACATATTATGGGCAGATAGATCTTTATTAATCTTTCAAACAGCTGAGTAGAAGAAAATGTTCAGTCAAATATTTGCAAAACATTTAATACCTTTTACAGAAGCATATTTTTGGGCAATTCCATTATAAAAATCATGGTGTGATAGCCCAGGACAAGCTGCATCTCTGCTACTTGCTGGCTGCGTGACCTGGGGCAACTTAACCTTTTGAGACTTGAGTGTTCTTGTCTGTGAATCCTTGCTAACAGAGCCTCCTTATAGCGACCTTTGTGAGATTTCATCAAAAATACAGGACACAGCACAGTGCCAGGTGAATAGTAGGTACTTGATAAATGCCAGGAACCTCTCGTCATTTGTGATCTAGGCATAGAAACTTTCACATGCAGTACACATGAGAGCATGAGAGCTGACCACTTCTTAAGATGTCTGCTGCCTTTAGAGCTTCTCATATTTTCATTTCTAAAATAAACTCTAAAGATAAAAATCTTTTCTCTATCTTAATAAAATGACTTTATATTTGAAGCTACTTCCTTTTATAAGAGAACATCACCTGTGGAATAAAAGGGACCTGGTATCCTCCCATCACCCAGTGGGCGCTTCATAGCAGGACAGAGTTCCCAACAGACAATGCTTATGCACTGTGGAAACCTTGGAGATTCCTCATTGCAGGGTGCTTGGAGACCACTGTGACTACTGAGGTGTAGGTGAGAATCAAAACAGTCTTAAGTACCCTGTAACAGAAATCTTTCTCTTTTTTCAAAGGTATTTCTGCCATATTGAGAAGTATTATCTTTGTCATGAGCTATCGCAATTCGTAACAAGCTACTCTCAAAGCTAGAGATCTAAAGATGATTAAAAAGTATTTGGTCTACGATTCTGGGGATCAGCAGTTTGGGCCAAGCCTTCCTCTTATCTCAGTTGTCTTCTGTTAGCGTAGGGTTAGTAGGGAAGCGCCTGGCTGAGGGAAGGCTCATGATCTTTGCTAGAGTATTTCAATGGGTCCTCATGAATCAAGTGCTTGATCCACAACATGCTGATACCAAGAGGTGGTACAAGTTTCATCAGGACAGATCTAGTGCTATATGGTTAAATAGATACCTTGTAGTGCTGTACTTACATAGGACTAGCTAATGATCTTCTAGGAACCTGGTTAGTCACCATGGAAACACATTATTATACAAACAGGGAGCCTGGTTCCTTCATCTCTCTTGCTTCCCAGTTTGTCATGGGAATGCTCTTCTCCTCTTGAGCATAGTCCCCTCACAATGCTCTCTATAAATTTAGTGCTACAGCCAGAAAGGCTTCTCAAAGGCTGATGGGTACGGGTCTTGGATGTTCAGTTTCCATAAGTATAATCTAAATAAATCTGATATTTTATTATAATCTGATAGCTTGTTACAGCAACAAAAATGAATCAACATATCCTTCATCACACGAACCATCCCTAAACAAGATATCTAGGATGAGAATCAGATAGGGACACACACACACACACACACACACACACACACACACACACAGAGAGAGAGAAAGAGAGAGAGAGAGAAACATACACAAGAGACAGAGACAGACACAGAGAGAGAGACAGAGAGACAGAGAGAGACAGACAGAGAGACAGAGAAACATACACAAGAGACAGAGACAGACAGACAGACAGACAAACACACAAACACACACACACACACACACACACACAGAGAGAGAGAGAGAGAGAGAGAGAGAGAGAGAGAGAGAGAGATTTCTGGGGTGCTTCTCCTAGGAGTGTTCACATGGCATACTTTTTAGGTAATATAAGTCAAGTTCAGATTCAAGGTGAGGGTAAAGAGACATTGCCTCTTCCTAAGACAAGCTCTAAAGCCACAGTACACAGTGATTTAGCATAGAGATGGATGAAGGATTATAGTTATTTTTGCAATCTACCACACCCTGGGAGTTCCAAATTGCAAGCTGGTTGGGAGCCAATGGAGTGAGTGAAATGGGAGGTGAGATTCAGCATCAGATGCAAATGTATCAGGCAATCGAGGCTGACAGACTGAGCATTTGATGGCCTTTTAAAGCATTCCTTCCTCTCTTTGCTTTAAGGTGATTTTTGTCGTTTTGGCAAACATTGGAAAGATGTCTGCACGAGAGGTGCTTTGAGGAAGGAACACTTCCAGGGCTGGCGTGATTGCATGGACAGTGGCCAGACCACCTCATTCTTTCCAGCCACCTTAGTCGTCTTTGCTGACCGTTATAGGATTCCTGCAGCCACAGCAATCAGAATCGATCATGGGAAAGGGTGGCTCGCGTGGCTTGGCTGGGGTGCAGCCCAGCTGGCCTCAATCATGCCTCTTAAATGTTTCCTCTCAAGCTTTTAAGGGCCTAAGAGAGCTGAGTGCACAGGAATCCAAACAAGCCTTAAGACTGGCTTGTTCAGAATTGGCTCCAGACCATGGAGAGAGGAAACAAAAGATAAGGGTAAGTATAATGACCTGCTTGAAACAGCATTTAGGAGACTTTTCTTTTCCCTGCACAGATGGCTCAGACTCCAAGTGCTCCTTTCTTCAGTCATTGTGACACTGCTGCCTTAGGGGTGAGGACCTTGTGACTCAGCCTGCTTTGTACCAACTTAAGCTACAAAGTACGGATTGTGACTCCAAAGCTCCAATCCATAGACATTTTACCCATCAATTTTTATCTGTGTTCAATCAAGGAGAGAAGATGCCTTGGATTTTATTCACAGGACTCAAAGAAAGAAAAAGAACGAGGCTCTTTCCTAGGTACTTTTGTGTTCTGAAAGGTTTTTCTTTTCCTGTTTTATTCATTCTTGACCCAGACCAAGACTTAGGTGTGGCTAAACCAAGGGTGGCATTTCTTGTGCTCGGCATCTTTGTTTCTTGCCTCCTCCTTCCTTTCCTGCTAAGACAGAGGAAGAGGCCCTCAGTTACAGCTATTTTAGAGGGCGTTAAGTGCCAGCATCTGTACATTGTTGCTAAATACGAATAACTTTGTATCTTGGGCTCCTTTGAGAGCAGAGAGGTGCAGAGACAAACTGCAGGATGGCATTGCCCTCTGCCTTCTGGGTCCAAGGTGAAGGGCTGTTACAGCAGCCTAGATGATGCTAGCTGGCTTAAAGAAACATCATAGGACTACTCTCACACGATCGATTGGGTTATTAGGGTTTCGGTTTTCCAATACTTGGCTCTTTACAATCCAATTCTATAAAGATTTATGTAGCACCAGGGAATGGTGGGAGGTGCAGCACGTTCGGTTTTGAAGCTGTCAGTCAAGAAATGAGGCCAAATGGTGCCTTTGAAGTGCTGGCACCTCTCAGCTAAAGTACTTCCAGGAAGAGAGAGGTCTGCTGAATGTCATCTCTGTAAGACTGGCGTAGATGGGACACCAGCACGCAGATGTGTATTCTGCTTTTTCTATGTACCAGGCTCTAAGCACTTTACAGATGTGGACCTCATGTCTCTCCAGCACACAGACATTATTCTTCCTGTTTCATAGATGAAGGTTCTGAGTACAGAGCAGTTTAGTTTAGAGAACACACAGAATACAGAGGCAAGATTGGGGCCTGGCTGTGTGTGCAACTCAACTGTCCACATTTGTATCCACTATTTAGTGCTAACCCGTAAGTCCTTCCAGGACTCATTTGGCTTAAAAAGCTTCTCCATATCCCCCTGGGTTATCAGTCTTAGAGACGCTAGCAGCTGGAAGAGAGGATAGGAGAGAGCATGGTCCTCTTTGCTGGAGGTTGTGCGCTGCTGCTGAAGCTAGCTCATTTTAACAGAACAATTGTGACATTATCAGCTGCTCTTGTGCATAATTTTAGGCTCTCAGACATTAAGTGATTTGCAGGACATAAGTTGCTAAGGTGCAATGCTGAGATGCACGTTTTGCTGTCAGTGAGCCCACAGCCCACAGCTCCCCGACATTCTTTCTCTTTTCTGCTTTAGTTGGCTAACCTCATGTCGGGTTGCAAGGACTAACAGTTCACATTCTGTCTCCTGATCTGAAGTCATTCTGAGTCCTGGATTGTCTCTCTAGAGCATCCTACTTTGTACTCAGGGGAAAACAGTTCATGCTTAGGTGGAACTCACTGGCCTCCACCAAAAGTTACAAATCATAATAGTGTTGCATTATAATTTAGCATCTAAATGCTTAATGTGGTTGAATAACATACTCAAAGATGTACTTGTTATGTCTTTGCTACCCTGCCTTAACTCTGGGAACAGGCCGTTCTACCAAACCCCACCCAGAGAATATTGGATCTGTGGATAAAAAACACAGACACACACTTTGCCCAATTTCAACTTGCCTTATTGGCTCAATTGCTGAGCATTATTAAACTACCTTGGTTGGTGTGCCCTTATCAATCCTCTTAGCTCAGCACCCTAAATCTGTCCTTAGCTTTAATTGTTCAGTTACCTTTAGTCCCAGCTCAACATCTACAACCTCCCACCTATAAAAGTGACCTGTGGCTGCTCCTGCCACCAGAGATCTCCCATGGCTACTTGGCTTCAATCTTTCAGAAGCATGGTGAACTCTCTCTCTCTCTCTCTCTCTCTCTCTCTCTCTCTCTCTCTCTCTCTCTCTCTCTCTCTCTTGCATCTACCAGCTTGCCTGTGGAGACCCAGAAGTCCTGCCTATCCCTTCTTCCCAGCAGTTGGCCCATGGCTTCTTTACTGATACATCAAGAAGTAGTTGGGGACACAACTTTAGCATCACAACTACCCCTCCATGTACTCATTAATTGCACGTTCTGTGTTCTTCACTTTGCTCTTAGAATGCCAGTGTGAGCCTCTGCTGGGATTCCCACCTTCCCTTTCTTCTTCCTCTATGGCAGTAGGAATTGTAACAAATGGAGGCACCAACATATATCTCAGAACTAAGTCACCCACATAGGGGTCAGACCGACAGAGCATTGGACTACTGTGTCCCCTGGAGTGCCACCCCAACCTAACCCCATGTGGAGGATGCTTTGCTGAAGGATCTGGAGCTTGACTGAGTCTATTACCACCCTCAGGAGCATATCCAGAAAGGCCCAGAGCAGAGTCACCTCGAGGAAAATAAAATGTAGACAACTCTGTCCTTTGGGAAACTAGTGGGTCCACTTAAAAACTTTACTTACTAGATCTGACTTCCGGTAAGTCTGTAATTAACGTCATAAATCAATGTTTTAAACCCCTACCTAAACAAAGAACAATAACGCAGAGAGACAAAACAAACACTCTGTGCTTTTAGAGATCTTGTTGTAATGTCCCTTCTCACCTTGAAAATAGAGGACCATCATTTTTCTTTATAGATAGGAAAGCTCTAAAACTCAAAAGGATAAAGGGACTTGCTCAGGGACACACAGCCACCAGAAGACGTAGCCGGCCTTTATTCATGTTTATTATTCAATGGAGCAATCTCTCTTATATCTTCTAATCTTGTATTACATGCCACATACATACTGGCATTTCAGAATTACAGTGCAGTTGACAGTTTGACTACTTAACACTTTTGGGTGAGTATAAAACACAAAAGAGTAATAATTGCTGTTTTTTTAACTCTTACTCTATGCTATATAGACCATAAATGTGCTAGCATGTCAGTTGTGCCTCTGGTCAGCAGAATTACCCATCATGATCCAGGTATCCTGAAAAGATATAATTATAAACATATAGGTTTAATAAAAATTAAAATGAATCTTGACACGTTTCTACTATGTAAACAGAACCAGAGTTAAAATTCTGGTCTCAAGAATGAAAAAGTCCTACTATATACCATGTAACCACTTTATATATATTCTCCTCTCTCTCTCTCTCTCTCTCTCTCCCTTCCTTTCCCTTCTTCTTCCTTCCTTCTTTCTTTCCTTCCTTCCTTCCTTCCTTCCTTCCTTCTTTCTGAGGTAGGATCTTATTAGGTAGCCCTGGAACTCACAGAGATCCACCTGCCTCTGCACCCTACCCCCAAAGTGCTGGGATTTAAAGAATACACTGCCTAGCCCATTGCCACCAGAAAATGAGATTACTTGTCTTTAAGCTAACTTCTCTTGTGCCTGTGACTTAGTCTTGGTGAAAACCAAGAGATATATACAATTTGACCCCACAAGACCTGTTGCTCATTGCTTTCATATATTTCTTCTGCTAAAGGTAAGAATTTACACTAGTTTGGACATATTTCAAGGAATAAATTCTAGTGACTGCATTTTTACAGTGCAAATTACTTTACAAAGCATCTTCTATATGAATACATTGAAAGTGTAATAAATAATAATAGTAATTATTATAACATTTGACATCTGTGAAAATGGCGGGCTTTTAGTTCAGCTCAGAGTCAGGCATGACATTTGTATGGGGACACAGTGAGGAATGGTTTCTCTTCAGGGACTCTACAAGATTCCTTGTATAGACACCTGGGGCATCTGAGGTGTATACAAGCCATGATTTATTTGTTGGCTATTAAAGAGTACTGTAAGGTAAACCACAGATACTACTTCTGGTTCATGGCCAGGAAGTCTGAGGTCAGGATGCTTCTATGTTTGGTGTCTGGCGAGGCCTAGTATCCTTATTCATAGATGGTGCCTTCCCACAGCATCTCATAAGGAAGAGACAGTTCCCTGGGTTCCTTTTACAAGGGACTGATCACAATACTAAGGGCTCTGCCAAAGGACTTGTATGCTAATACCATCCTTAGGTATAGATTTCAATATGAATTTTGAGAGGTCGTAAATATCATAGTTTGAGTCAGGTGACTATACTTTAAGCACCTGTATCTTATAATAGGCAATAATCTGGGGGTTCATACCTACCCGTATCTTAAGAGGCAATACTACCCATACAATGTCAAGGTAGTTTTTTAGTATGATATTAGAAGCCATGTAGCTTCCCAGGGGAGAAGCACAGACTCTGATTGTCTCTTCTCCTTATCACTTCTAAACAACTGTCACACTTCTAGCTCATTCTGGAACTACATACTGTCACTACGTTTGTGTGGCAGCCCTTTTGGACAGTCTTATATTTTTCTGCTGGAAGTCTCCTCATTTGGTGGGAAAATGGTAAAATGTGAACAAATTAAGGACAAGAGTTTAGGAACACATACCCATTTCTTTGGGTATTGAACAATTGTTTCTACTGACAATTTGCCACAGCTGTGACCTGGCTACTGATATTTTATTCTTTTGCTTATTCCACATTTTACCATACTGCAACATTGTTATCAGAAATCACATCCTAAATATACCACTTACACAAAAATCTCCTTCTCAACCTGTGCATAGAGCATGGAGAACAGGTCAAAACTAAGAGACCTTCCTAATTACCTAGGGTTTAGCTTTATAGATCTCATTATTCCCACCACGAGGTAAAGCCACCTTTGATGACTAATATTGTCAACTTACAAGGCACTAAAATCACCTAGGAGACAAGCCTCTAGACAAGCCTGTGAGGGATCATCTAGATTAGGACGATTAAAAGAGGTGGGACACTCATCCTAAATGTAGGTAGCACCCTTCCATCTCCTAGGTCCAGGACTGCATAGAAAGGAGAAAGGCAGCTGAGCACTGACATTCACCTCTCCCAATTTCTGAACTGTGAAGACAATGTGACCTCGGGCTCCTGTCAGCATGACTTCATTACCATTCTGCATCATACCCTTGAACTTTGAACCCAAACACACACTTCTTTCTCCAAGTCAGGAACATTGTCACAGTCCTGAGCAAAGCACTGCCTTTTATATTCCTTCCTAGGAAAGTGATTTTTCTCAGATACAAATATGTGTCTGACAGTTCCAGATTTCACTCTTATCCTGGGCCAGGAGAAACACCAGTGCCTTGGATTTAGCAGGATATCAATGGCCCTACGTAATCTATGAAGGTCTGCAGCCTGCCCAGTCAACAGTTGCCATCTGCCTGGAAACTTTACGGAACCACCTGTTTTACTTTTATTGCTTCTGTGCTTTGACCCAGAATTTCATCTCTGTTTAGAGAACTGTCTCCTTTTGTTTCTGTCTGAGCCTTTCTTTGGGTCCCTTCACTTGTCTTTTAGGTCTCCAGCTAGATGTTGCTCCATCGGCAAGAGCAGATCTCCTATAATTCCTGTGTCTGCATGGGATGTCCCACAGTATCTCATTGGCACCTTCTACACACTCCTCCAGGCTTTAAGACTCTCCACAAGCATAGCTTCTTAACTTGTCTTTTATTGGGAGGCCTGGATAGATGGCTAAGAGTACTTAATTTCTCTTGTAGAGGAATCTAGTTTGGTTTTCAGCACCCAAATGGCAGTTCACAACTATCCGTAACTCCAGTTCCAGAGGATCATGCTTTCTGTCTGGCTTCCTTGGACACACACAGGGTACATAGATATACCTGTAGGTCAAACATCCATGCATATATAAAAAAATTAATGTTTGTTAGGAAAAAATCCTGTTAGGGTTTGAATTCCAATTTCCCCTACAGTGTCATATTTTAAGCAACCGTTTCCTAATTGTGGAGCTATGTTGAGAGGCTGAATAACTTTTAGAAGAGGTGAGCCTATCTGGCAGAACTAGGTTGGGAGGGCAGGGATTTGAAGGTTGTAGGCTGGTCCCTGTTTCTTGCTTTTCTCTTTGCTTCCTGGTCTGTTGTGATGTGGGAGGCCTTTACCACACACTGTTGCTACCATGAAGTAGATTTCTGCCATACTTTCCCTTCCACGATGGACCAAAATCCCTCTGACATCTTGAGACAAAATAAATCTGCTTTGACCATTTCACTTTTAGTTTAGAGCATCCTTGAGAACCGGTGTGTGCCTCTTGCACCTTTGTCCTCTGCCCATAGGATGGTTTGTGCTAAAGGGAGATTGAGGACTCCTGTGACGTCCCCCCTCCCTTCTCTTCACTGCAGTTCAATCTTGTATTCTTGCCCACTGCAACCCTGGGCCAATCCTGTAGTTTTTCAAGTCCCTTTGTCATTCGGATAATCTAATTTCTGGGTTTTCCAAAAATCCAACTAAATAGAAACCAAATTTCAACCTCTTATTAAAAAAAATCCTCTCTCCCTTCCCACCTCCAGACCATACCCAGGCTCTGGGAAAAGCTGTGAAGAAAAGTATTGCTCTGCTGGCACTTTTTTTCCTGGGGCTAAGTCAACAGGAAGCAATAAGGGGCAGACCTCAGTGGCACTTGGCAGGGCTGTGGTTTATGCTTCTCAGCTGTCGAGTACCACTTAAGTCATACGTTCAAATTCCATGTGAAAGAGTTCCTCATGGCTTTGTCCCTGACACTACTTTACCTTTGACTTTGCTTCCCCTTATCCCCCTGACAAATCTCTCCTTACATTTCTGTTCCTCTCCCTTTGCAGTAGGAATTCTAACTCTGTCTCTGTCTCTGTCTCTCTCTGTCTCTGTCTCTTTCTCTCTCTCTGTCTCTCTCTCTCTCTCTCTCTCTCTCTCTCTCTCTCTCTCTCGCTGTGTAGCTTTTACTCAGCAGGCAACCTTTGGAGAGAGACAAACTTGTCACATTTGAGGGACCCTGGGCAAAAGTATAAACAAAACTCCAAACTTTACATATTCAACCCATTTGATGGTCTAAGTCAAGTTAAAAATGGTTTAATAAAACATGTTGTATTCTTCATGCTCACCTAGAAGATCAGGCAGGATCAAGTTTAGAATTCCCATTCTACTTAAAATTCAGCTAGAATTCTGATTTTCTCCTGTCCTTGGTTACCATAAAGAGACCTTGTAAATAGGTCTGTGTCCTTGACGTGCTAGTAAAAGGATGGTCCTTGGCTTTTGACTATCACTGGCTGAGTAGTGGTTGATTGACCCTTGGAAATAGTTTTACTTTGTTTACTTGGGACTTAAGTTCTGGATTCATTAGTTAATTGCTTAATTCACAGTCTGAAAAAGAGCATGGTGATTAAGGGAGCATGACTTTAAGGTGGATAAGACCCGCTGGTCTCACGAAGTGTTTCTCTGATAGAAATGTGGCTAGAGGAAAACCGGAGGATCTGAGAGTCTTAAGGTCTAAGGAGGGAATCCTTCATGCCTTGGTCTAAGGAGCTGCCATTCTTGAGCATGGACAAGTCATGCCCACATGCCTTTTCAGCCTTCACTTCACCCACAGAGAAACTCACACTATTTCATACTTAAGCCTGGAAGGGTTGGTTACTCCTAAGTTTCTGACAGCTCTGTGGTTAGGGTTGTTGATAAAAAGCCTGCCTCCCTTCAGTCTGGCAGCTCAGATTTCCCTACTTGCACCTTTAGGCGAGCCTTTTTTACTCAAGAAAATCCCTTGTCTTCACTACTGTGTCTGCAGTACTTTGAACTGCGCTTGGAACTTGATAGGGACAGTCTAAATTTGTTGAATAACTGGAGCAGTCGAAAGCATCCTTTCACCCTCTCCTGGGGAATTTCCTAAGACAAAAGTGTTCTGATGCCCATGTCTGCTGATTATTCTCCTCAACGCGTCCCTAGGCTCTCATTTGTGGTGATGAGCTATGAGTCATCAAGTCATTTAAAGCCACCCCTTAGCTCTGCATGGATGAGCAATGGGAGGTACCAATTGCTTTCTTGGGCTTTAACTGGAGTCTTAAGGCAACAGGAAAAGCTCCATTTAACAAGTTCTTTGTGATTTGCCTGGTTCATGTCACTTTAGCTGCAGAGGGTAGATTTGAACTCAGCATTAACTGATTTCAACAAAGCACACATTCTCACTAGACCAGGCAGCACTGGGAACCATGGTAACAAGTCAGGCAGGGTGCCTGCCTCTGGGAGCCTGCATCAGTGCAGCGCAAGTCTCTCTGCAGCTCAGGACAGCATGATCACTGACTGCCCAGATCAAATCACTGGCACAGTGACACACGACTGTTTCAGCATCTCATTTGGCAGCTGCTTTATGTTCACTGTCAGATGCTGGACTCGGGGGAGTTAGGGAAGCGCCCCCAGCTTGTTTGAAAGTTCAGTCGGTGGCTGCACAGATGACTTGGGACTGTTTCTGTGATCAGCTGTTCTGTGATTCGTACAATTAGAACAGCTTTCTTGCCGGAAGCCTTTGACGAACAATTACAAAAACAAACAGCAGCCACAGTAGCGGAAGTCATAGCAGCAGAAAGGAAAGAAAAAAAGAAAGAAGACAGACAGAAGGAGCAAACAAGACAGACGCCGCTCCTCCACCCTGCCAGAGCCATGCGCATCCTTTTGCGGAAATGTTTCCATGCCAGGCCTCAGAGGGTCAACCTTATTAAGAAAAATAGCAGTTCACTTCCTATGCAATTACCACAACACATTGTGAGCCATTATTCCGTAATTCTTCAGAAATGAATAATCAGAAGAATTCTCTCTCTGGAAATCTCCTATTAACATTTGGACAATCAGTCCAACCAAGCCAGCAGTGGTGTGAAAGGCATGGCTGATTGGAATGGCGTGGGTGCAGTCCCTTGCTCATCTGCCTTGCCTGGCTGCTGGTCCCTTAAACAGCCTTTTCTCTGCCCTCTGTTCCTGACCGCGTGTTCTCCTACACGGACAGTTTCTATTCCTTTTCCTTTTCCTCCATACTTTATTATCCAACTATGCTTGAAAGAAAATATTCTAGAGCCTGGTACTTACCCCTCAACACCACTGTGATGCATTATTATCTACCACATTAGAGAACTGGTCACACTTTGTAGATTTAGAAGAATACAAGGGATTAAGAGGCCAAGACACAGAATAATCTGGAAAACCAGGTCAGACCTCTCTTCAGACCATCTTCTTTCATATAATTCCAACATGTGTTTTCTAGCTTCTCATGTTACAGTGTGTCTCACCCAAAGTTTATTTGTAGTAGGGAAACATTCGTTCACATAGAGAGCACATGTATATGATAGAAAAATAAAAACATGGAAAGAAAAGAGCAGAATGGAATCACCTAAAATCCCAGGCAGGCAGCACAAACATCTGTTAGTATTTTGAGGTTGGTCCCTGACTCTCCCTTTAATATTAAAGGTGGCTTCACATTAGGACTGTTCAGAAATGTCTTTATTTTTTTCACAGTTTCTTATAATTTATATGATTTGTTCTAATGATTTTCATCCTTATTCCTCTCTCATTCTTCCCCTTCCCTCTCTGGATAAAACTACTGACAACAAGCCCTGCCCCCCTACACTACTCTCTCCCTCTCTCTCTCTCTCACACACACACACATGCATGTGCTGTCTCTTTGTTTCTCTGTCTCTCTGTCTCTCTCTGTCTTTCTCTCTCTGTCTCTTTCTGTCTCTCTGTCTCTGTGTGTGTGTGTGTGTGTGTGTGTGTGTGTGTGTCTGTATGTGTGTGTGTCTGGCAAACAAGAATACAAGTTAAACCTTGAAAGATTGTTTTTAATTTAATAATAGTAACAATAATAATTTATTATTATTATTACTATTTTACATTGTCTTCTTTACTATGTGGGGATGGGCTTGTGCAAAGGTCAGGACAACTTGCAGGAGCTGGTTTTCTCCTTTCACCCGGTGAGTTCTGGGGATCTAACTCAGGCTGGAGGCTTTGACAGCAACTGCCTTTACTCAGTGGGCTATCCTAAAAGCCCAAATGATTATTTTAAACTCACTTTTTAGTGTTTTCTTTGTGTTCATGCATCCAGAAACTTCTCTGAGGCACACTAAATTTGTAAAGTTCAAAGAATGAATAAAGCTGTGTCGGAGAGCAAAGTTGTGTTGTTTCTAATCTCAACAGAAAGTATTGGGAGAATCCTTCTGGGTTCCTCTGGGTTTCTAAGTTTGAGACAGGTGCATTTCTCAAGTGGTGAGCCCAGAGGCCTCCTGTCCCTGAGGGCTCGTTGCCCTCTGCCATCAGATTGGGTATTTTTGTAGTCATCGACACCCTTCTTCATGGACCTTTGCTGGTTTTTTGGTTATTTAAGGTGAATGTTGTTGAACCACACTGTAGTGAAGGAATTGGACACTGTAAACTCCAGAGGTGTGTGGCTGGAGAAATGATGCTCAGAGTTTCGGTTAACTTCTGAGCTCCAGTAGCTGAGAGACCTTCTATCTCTTCAGGAAGGCTGGCATTGCTGTCTCTTGTGTTTCCATTATTGGAGTTGTATTCCTTCGAATCAAAACTTTATCATCCCAAACCCACATTTACTCAGTGCATAAAGTCTGTCTCTGAGGCTTTCATACTGTCTCTGCTGTTCATATTGTCTTTTGGAAGATTTGTGCCTTGTAAAAGGAAGCCATAGAGAAGCATTAACAATGGAGGCGCTGGGGCTACTTCTCTGGGTTTGATGCTGGCTCCACCAACCTCTGTCTGGAGCAAGCTCAGCCAAGTTACTTAATGCTCTCATACTCCCTGGTTTCCATCTATGTAATGGGCATGATAACAATGTCTAATGGAATATATCTGTGAAGGTTCAATAAGAAAAATTCCTAATATGTTGCCCTGCACAGAAAGGGATGCTCAATAAATGTTGCTTATTATCTTCTAAATAGATTACAGCCTCTCAGTCGGAAGGTGTGCTTTATAGTGGGAGCCATGGGTACTCTCTCTTAAATTCCTTGTCATCAATAGGAAATGTCTGAGCTACACTCTACCACCCAGGTCAACAGCATAACTGAGGCTGGGTTGTCCTGCTAATCTGCTCATGACACTCTCTTCTGACACAGGCATTTTCCATCTACCATCTCACTTCAACTCTTTCTGACCAATGGGAGAACCAGTGAAAGATCTCCTGATATGGCCTAGTGTGACAGAGATTACAGTTCTATATCTATGCCACAGTGAAAAGAAATCAACAACAGGTCCAATATTGATCCTCTTCGAGTCAGTCAGTATGTGTTTAATAGCCTGAACATGGTGTTCTCCTTGCTTATGGAGTCATGTTCACTAACAAGCACCAGAAAGCTATTAGACTCACTCCCCTTGGTAATCATTCCTCCCCCTTTGACTATAGGATGGGTCTCCAGGAAAGTATTCTAAGTCAGTAAGAAACTGCATTATTGTCCCTGTCCTGGGAGAATAGCCAAAGGATTGCAGCAGCCAAGCTTGAGACCTTCCTCTTGTGTGACAAAGGAAAAGACCACTGTGGTCCACATTGCACCTGATCTTCTGACTCTGGTCCTTTCTTAATGTTTGGTCTATGTTAACTGTTTAAATTGATGACAATTTATTGTTTCCCCTAAGCTACAATTACCCTCAAGTTGCGCACCCTTCTCCTCTCTAATAGGTGACCCAAGCTCACCTCAGCTTGGAGAACTAATTTAAATGATAAACTAGACCACAGCACCTGTCTCTGGTTTCCATAAGGCAGAAAGAAAGCTCCATTTCCTGGGATCAACCCTTATTCCAAGCTTCATCCCCTTCTTCAATGACTTGTGGCTTGACTCATTTGCCTCCCTAAGCAGACACTGAGCCAGGATCATGTGAAGAGGTTTTATTTCCAGATATCATGTAAAATTAATTTTCATAATTCTCTTGGTTCCGGCCTATCTATTCATGTCTTTCCTCATTAACCACTTTATTTCCACATCTGAACTGTGCTGTACCACATCTGGAAGACAAAGATTGAAGTATGAGTTGGCAAAAATAAACGACGGAGCTTGATGGGATTTGATCTCCTGGACCTGGGTGAACCTTGCAGTGCCCTTTATGGATATTATAATAGCACCCAAGCAATGCAGTTGAAGAGGCATTCATTTTTATTATGAATAATTAAGTAAAATAATAAAAAGTACTATTCTAGTGGGAGAAATTTAGGTGTTTTTGAGTGTACAGTGGCTCTGTACCTAAATTTAATAAGTTTTGTGTACAGTATAAACTATCGTGGGGGTTTTAAACTTACATGAAAAGCTCTGCACAGCACCCTGCTCTTGGGTGACCCTTCTCTGGGGACATCGTGGATCTGCCCAGACACTGAAGCATTCTCTAATTAAGTTGGGCCCCATCCACCTTCATCCTGTATCATGCCAGCTGTTCCCTCCTGAAACGTGTCTTAGGTACCAGCTTATAGAGCATGATTTTTGCTGCTGTCTACATGGGCCAAGTGGTGGTGTCTATAAATGAAAGTCATCATTTAGTTGGGGTCTGCAAGGCTCTCTTCCATGGGGACATTTCTTTTGTTCGTCTCTATTAGAGACAGGCTTATTTTCCTCTTTCTTTCTTTCTTTTTTTTTAATTAAACTGCAAGTTTGGCCTTGTTGCCCCAGGCTTTGTATCATGCTGGGTCAGAAAGCAGGCCAGGAGACACAGGATATGCAGCCAGAACATCATCTCCAGTCCACAGGAGGGAAGAGCAGTACATAGCAGAGGGACCTGTGAGGAGGTGTGCGTCACATTTGTATGGAGTTCTTTGCTTTGTATTTTGATTATTATGACACACACACACACACACACACACACACACACACACACACTTTTAAAGCAAATGAATGAATTTTTCAAGAAATTCTCTGTAGTATTTCTATATAAATAAGGACAGTGGTTCCCAGTGAAAAGCCGAGGATGAGTAGGCAGGCAGTACAACGCTTACAAGTGCCTCAATCCTTTCCACCTATGACTCAGAGCTAAGCCCCTTGACCCCTTGCCAGAAGGCAACACCTTGGGCCCCACTTTCACCTTCTACCATTGAATCCTGTGTTTTACAAACAGCTCCAGGGCATTCCAATGCATATTCTTGCCCCAGGAAATTGCATAGCCTTACAGTGGTCTCTCCCTTTGGCAGTCTGTAGGCACTAAGGATCCTAGAGCTACTCTTTTTTTTTTTATTATTAACTTGAGTATTTCTTATATACATTTCAAGTGTTATTCCCTTTCCCGGTTTCCGGGCAAACATCCCCCTAATCCCTCCCCCCTTCTTTATGAGTGTTCCCCTCCTCATCCTCCCCCCTTGCCGCCCTCCCCCCAACAATCACGTTCACTGGGGGTTCAGTCTTAGCAGAACCAAGGGCTTCCCCTTCCACTGGTGCTCTTACTAGGATATTCATTGCTACCTATGAGGTCAGAGTCCAGGGTCAGTCCATGTATAGTCTTTAGGTAGTGGCTTAGTCCCTGGAAGCTCTGGTTGCTTGGCATTGTTGTACCCTAGAACTACTCTTAAGTAAAGGAATGAAATAATGTTTTAGCTGGTCTTAGTCTAGAAAGGTTTCCAGCAGACTGGGTGGAATTTGATGTGCTGAATTGCTTAGGTGACATGCTTTAGAAGGAAAGTGACTGATATGCTACCCAGGTTTATATTGCGTCAAGTGCACCTATCAAAATGGTGACTGTACCATCTATTTCCTGTTGATGTACCAAAATACTAGAAAAAGATGTTTATTTAGTTAATGACTTTGGAGGCTGGGAATCTGTGTCCATTACTTTTCTTGCTTGTGACAAAATAATTGACAAGAAACTACCTATGGGGAAGGATATATATTGGCTCATGGTTTTAGAGGGTTCAGTCCATGGTTGCTTGGCTCCATGTGAGTAGGCAGAACAGCATGGCAGGAGTATGTGGCTGAGAAAGCTTCTTTACTTGGCAATCAGAAAGTAGAGGTTGAGGAAGGACTGGGGATAAGAAAGAACCTTCAGAGTCACACCACTAGTGAGCTACTTAATTCAGTGAGGCTGTACCTCCAGAAGTTTACAAAACCTTTCACAATGCAGTCACTAGCTGCGGATCAAACATTCAACATATGATCTCCTTTGGATTATTTTAGTATTTCATACCAAGTCCAAGACTAAATAGCCTCACATGTTTGACCTCTGATGAGGCCTCTATCATGACCACACCTTGGTATAAGGATATTTACTGGGGGTGGTAGAAGAGGAAGAGATCTTACTGGAGACAGGAAGCTGTAAGAATATAAGATCAGGGTCAATGTTTTATATTGACCAATGCTCACAGAAAAAAACTCACCGTGTGATGTCAGCACTAATCCCTTCGGAGATTAGTGCCCAGTGATCACACAACCTCCCAGCAGCCCCTCTTCATCAAGGCGCTGCACTTCTAATTCTGTCCCACTCAGGATAGTGCACACAGACGCAGGGAGTTAGACTCATGCTGTAAGTCTTCTTTGGCAGTTCTTCCCTCTAACGCTAGCATTTCCTCATCCCGGAAGTTCAGCAAAGCTTTGAGAACTGCGGCTGCTTGTAAGTCTGACCTCTAAGACAGAGCACAAAACATTTAATTGTCTGAAGCCCTGGATTCTTGAGGTGGAAATGGTAATTATAAGCTCCCAAGTGTTGTTATTTTCTTTAATGCCCAAGTACGTGAATTATCAAAAGCAACTTAATGATATTGTTTCTACACCTATTTCTTAGATAGCAGTTGCAAATGATTCTAAGACATGAGACAGGTGTTTCTGCATGGTCCACTGAATAGAATGAAGAAAAATGTCTTCCCACATTACTGAACAGATGATATACCCAATGGCTTCTATTTTCCAATGAACAATATGCTCAATCGCATAGTTGATGGGATTCCATCTGCTCCGTCTCTAACATTCAGAGCTTAAGTGAAAGGCCTTATAGGCTTTCTAGATTTGAGGGTGGAGGAATCTTGCTGTGTTTTATGAAGTTATTGAAAGAGGTGTGTGTGGTTCAAGCCTGCTGCCTCCTCAACAAGTCAGAAACCTATACACATCATCCAGAAAATTACTTTTAGTGTGGAAACAAATGCCTAGTGAGTCTCGACTCTCTGCCCACCACCATCTTGATATGAGATTCAGGGTCTCCTTTGTAGAGCTATCCCCTTCTGTATTGTTAAAGAACAATTCCTACCCAATAATCTTGGGTCTCATTTTCTTATGGTTTAATACAGCCCTGGGTTCTCCTGAAGTTAATATTTAAACATTCTTCTCTTATACGCATTAGCATGGCTGCCAGAAAATGAGACCATTAGAAAACTCACCGAGATGTTAGAAATGCAGGGCCATTATCTTAATATGAACAAAATATTATTAGTAGAAGCCTAGGACCAGGCTATTGCATAGCAACCTTGGTTAGTACTCAAGACACAGTCAGGAAGCTGGCAAGCATTAATGCTTGAATCCTACATGACAGATTCTGATCTAACTTATCTAGGGTGAAGCATAAGTGTGAACATTTTAAAAGCTTTCCTGTTGATTCTGGTGTGCTCCAGGCTTATATATAATAATCTGCATGCCTGTATATTCTTTAACTAATGTAGTATTATTTGTACCTTTATTCCCTTGCTTGCTGATTTCTGTTTATTATTTTATATAAATAAATTGATTCATTGGTCCATTCATTTATCTCTTCCATTTGTTTCAAATAATTTGCAAAAAAACCTACAGTGAAAAAAGAAAACCCTTGAGCAATTTCAATTTTTGTTTCTTTTGGTTTTTTTTTTTTTGGTGTGTGTTTTTAAATATCAGATTTAATGATAGTTTGTCCAAGTACAGCAAAATAGTTATTTTCCTATGTGTAAGCATGAACCTTGAAAGAGCGTTTTATTCATTGTCATTGACCTCAGGTATAACAGATAAGTATATAATTTTTAAACAGTGTAAACTTGATAAACAATTAAATAAAAGGCTTGACGTCAACTTTGAATGTAGACTTTCTAATTTTTCCTTTCAGATTCACTAATGTACGCTTCAATTACCAGCACTTAAAGATGTCATCAAACACAGAGTAATTCATGCTATTTGTAATCACATGGGTGATCCCAAATGCTGGGAGAGAAAATTTATTCATCATTAACAACTCTATCACTTTGAAATCTCAGATATTCTTGGATCAAAATATTATGCTTAGAAATCCACATGAATTTTTAGAATTTTCAGGGAAGGATTATGAGGCCCATAAGTCAGGCTTGATGGTGCTGTGGTCCTCACACCTGCCTTTAGTGTGAATTAATCACCATTACCATATTCAGAGTTCCTCTTTCCCTAGATTGTTGCTGGAGGCTTAGGAGTTCAGGATTAATGCTTTGAAAACCTCTGGCAGATGTGTCCATTTCAGCCAGCATCCATGTCCTATTTCCTGAAGGTAGGCTCTGAGGTTCAGCAGTACAGACATTACCTGAGCGCTGGCTAGAGAGTGAAAAATCTTAGCATCTATTCAGACATGACAAGTCAGAATCTGTATTTAACGGTATTTTTGAAGGAGTTTCTAACTTATTATAGACTGAGGAACACTGCTCTAAGACCACATCTCAGTGGATAATATTCATTTCCCAAGCACTTTCTACCATTATCCTTACATATCTTGATCATTCTGTATTCTGCAACTCTGCCTGTTTCTAAGTCCTTCTGCCCCTACTTCTTCTTTGATTTACAAATTTCAATCATCCTTCAAAATATGACATATATGTCTGCTCTATGAACTCTGTGAAACACATCCTAACTTCCCTAAATGGACTAATATTTAATTTCCATCTTTCATTTGTCCTTGTAGTGAAGTTATATTTTTAATTGTATATTATTTCCCTTTAACTATGAAGATTCTGCTAGCGAAGATGTATGGTACTGGTCTCTCTATTTATAGAGCTGGTCATGGGGCATGTGAATTCACTGAATGTTTTCAACAAAGAGTCCAACTAACTGTGAGGCCTTGGCCAAGCTAACCAGACTTCTTTGAGTCTATTTAGTTAACTGTAAAAACAGAGTAATGAATTCTATAACCTCTCTATAGACAATTCCAAACTATTAAAAATTATACATGCATTTCCTAAGTAAATATTGATCTGAGATGAGGCTATAGACGGGATAATGGTTATGGACTCTGCCATATGAACCTTACAACCTGGTGGGAGAGATGGACCACAGAGAACCCATCAAACAAACAAAAAAAAACACCCCTATTTTTCACTTGGTCAAGTGTTCAGTAAAGCATAAATGGCAATATATCTCAAACAGAAGGGAGGTTAACCCAGTATAAAGTCAAGCTCTTTGTGTAATTTGTATTGCTATATTATCAATCCAAAACAAAGGGGGGTGGTCATTAACTTTCTCAAGGTGGTTCTTGGAATGAATATATCTTGTTAGTTCCAGGAAAATCATAAGCTCTGAAGACGGAACAAATTAAAGTACCTTAAATGTACTTTAGATGTAGTACTAGAATGGAAACTACAGGAAGACTGTAGTTATAACAGAGGTTTTGTACAGTGTTCTAGGGGATGTATATGCATCCTGCATCTTAGAGGGAAGATTGAACAAGGCTCTTGAATGCAGAGTTTGTTGTGTATCAACTGTGGAAAACTGTGAGGTCTGGACTTCATTTTTCTCCAATGTGGAAAGATAAATGTATACCTTAAAACACTTAAAAAAAAGATATACTCAAATATCTTTCCTGGAATTCAGCAAGTTACCAGCTCTTGTGACAGACAATGCCGATTTTCAGAGACATAGTATATATTTATGTGGCTGTCAAACTATACATCTTGAATCATTTGAATAAATTAAGCTCACTTTTACTATCTGCCCACAGTTTCTTCCTTTGGCTTTTGGTACTAGAAGAATGTACAAGAGGGAACCTGGGCCTAGAAGGTAGCTACAGACTGGGCAGTCCAGAGCAGGAGAGACACTCCCCACTCCCCGTGCTTCCTCTGCTATGCACTTCATTCTCTGTACAGGCTGATAAGCTGCCATTCAGCAGTTGCAGGGAGAGATATATCATCAGAAGAAGCAGAGCCAAATATTTGATTTGGTTGATTATGCTGCAGGTGTCTCATCAGTCCTATGGTACCTAGATTCCTCATTACTTTTCCTCAACCTAGTGCCTCTTGTGAAAGGCAGCACAGGGCGGGAGTTATGTGGGGAGTCTGTAATAAATGAAGCCCTGTGTGGCTGATGCCAAGGGCTAGCTGGAGAAGCTGAGGCTAGAAAAACCAGAAACAATGGAATCAAAGGGCAGGAAGGAGAAAGAGCCTATCAAATAGCTCTGGATAGTTGCTTGAGCATGATAGGACTAATGACTCCTTGCTTGGTTCAAAGGAAAACAACTTCTACTCATAAAGTTGAGCCAGGAGGGGCTATTCCCAATCACATATTCCCTCAAATAGGTACAGTGGTTTTATAGGTCATTAGTCTATGGTACGTACAAGAAGGGATTAACAAATGTTTCTGAGTGACGCAGATCCAATGCAGTAAAAGGACATTTCCAGGCCTGCAGTGACATTGCAGCATGTAACTGTAGTCACGTTTAGTATCACTCAGCTTCATAGCAGAATGACATGTATTTGTTGTGATCTGACAAAGCAAATTGCAAGAATTGGGAAAGGTAAGCAGTATGTGTAAAGTCATGGGGTTCAAAAATATTAGTACCCTAGTCATGTCTTTCTGACGTCAAGATTGTAGAATTGAGACTTTCCCAACTCGGATATCTTTCTCCACTCAAGATATGTGAGGGTCTCCCCTTGTCCTTGCTTCACTATGTGGTGCACACGGAATCACAGGGAACAGATTCATCAGCTCAACATCCCATTTTCTTCCCAGCATCTGGGTCAGCAGATTGCCCTAGTCCTTCTAGAATATGAAACATCTGTGAATGAACTCAGTGTCTGCCACTGTTTAGAATGAACAGTTGAAAAACATCTGTAGGCCTATGTTCAGTTCTGTAGTGTTAGCATAGAACTCTTCCTTGAGATTCAAATGTGTATGTCTAAATGCTTATTGAACTTCCTAGACAGTCAAGGAAAGCATGTTTCAAGAGTTCTATCCCATTACTCCACATCTCTCCCTGTCTGTTACAGCACTGTGCACCATTGTCACAGGATGGAAACTGCCACCATCCAGATTTTTCTCCCCAATGGTTCCTTTGTGTCTTAATCTGTACTCTAAGAAATGTTGTGGACATGAGTCTGTCTACACCTACCTGATATATACAGGTTTCTAGTCTTGAGTTTTAGAAGCGTAGCATTGAAAAACCAATAATATATTCTATGTTCAGCCCAGACAAAAGAGAAGTCCCATTTAAATATGATCTACACATATTTTTCTTTGTTCTGGGTTCTGCAAATTATTCAATTGGCCTTGTTAACCAGTTATAAAATTCCAATGACTCTATTTCCTGCATATTCCCTAAAGCCATAAAACAGCTCTTAGATCTGTTTCCCTCTGCTCTTCCAGATAACATCTAATCCTAAAACCCTTTTATTTCACCAAAATGACAACAGTCCCATCATTGATCTCCTCAGCTCCTTCTACCTAGGCACTATTTCAAGTATTCTGGTTGCAAGCCAAAGCCATCTTAAACAACAGGACTTGTACTATCACTCCTGTGAATGGACCCTATTCCAGTGCAGACAGCTCTCTATTGCTATTGGAATGAGCATCAAATTCCAAGTTTAGCAGAGTTCTTCATAAGATGTTCACTGCCTGTGGTGCTTAGTTTTATACACCAACTTCCCTGGGGCTGCAATACTCAAATGCTTGATCAAATGTAAGTCTAGCTATTGCCACAATGGTATTTTTTTTAGATGGGATTAATATTTAAGTCAGTGAATTAAGAAAAACAGGTTCTCCTCTAGAGAGGTGTCTAAAGTGACCTCTCATGGGAAAAACAAAGGATGAATAGAGCATTTGGTCTCCCTGGGTCTCTAGCCTATTGGCCAGGTCTGTAGTGCTTGGACTTGCCAATCACTATAATCATATAAAGACAATCTTTTAAAAAGCCCACCTCTGGCTCTCTTACACACACACACACACACACACACACACACACACACATACACACACACATACACACACACACACACACATACACACACACACACATACACACACACACACACATGCACACACACACATAAACTCACACACAGTTGTTCTGTCTACCCAGAGAACTCCGATGAGAACACTTCTTCTCCAGTCTTTCCCAACTCCCACTTTTTCCTGTTAGCCCTTTTGGATGGTCTCAAGTTCGTGTCTCTCTCACCTTGAGACAATTGCACACTTTGTTTTTAATGAGTGAAACACTCATCACTAGTGTATTTTTTGCCTCCCAATCTGGACTACAAACACCTTTCTGTTTCTTTTAACCCATCACTTTATTTTCTCTCCCTGCATCATTTCTTTCTAGTGTTCCCCCTCTCCTCTCTTTCACTGTCCTGGTTAGCACACCTATAACCCTGCACATTTAAGCACGCCTTCTCTCATGGAGCTATGTGCCCACTCCAGTCTACCCTATTCTTAAACACAGCACTTGTCCCTTCTCTTGATTACTTCCTACAGTGGACTCTTGAAGCTTCATCCAGGTAGGGACCATGTCACTTTTGTTTTTACTTTTATGCCCAATCAGAAAATACTTGGCTCAGAAAGAAACTCTTAGACGATGGAGCAAATTGAATCAATGGTCAGTTAAAAGCATAACCTTGTCAAGTCAGAATAGTGGATCCATACATGTGACACTGATATGTTCTCAGCCTTCATATTCTATAGAATATTTTTACTTTACTTTTTGTTTTGAGAAGATACTGTGTCAGTCTCCATAAGGTTAACATAGATTTTAACTCGGTAAATAAAATAATACGCTGATCGAGATGGAGCACACTTGTAAGCTAGCACTCAGGAGGCTGAGGCAGGTGGATTGCTATGGATTTGACTCTAGTCCCAGTTACGTGGTGCCTCTAGGCCTGGAGTATAGTTTGAGACTCTAGGCCCAAACAAAACAACAGCAGAAAAGTAAGTAAATGATAATTGGTTTATCTCCTCTGAGGCCTGAGGATGGATATAATGCAATAATACAGGAGTGAGGATAGCATTTCTGGCTTAACATATGCTGCTATGGACCAAAGGAAACTCAATCGCAAACAATGGCCATAATTTCTGGGAGAAGAAGGGCATGAACATCAGACAAGTAGTGCTGAAGCCTGGAGACTTAGTTCTTTGTTATACCCTCAACAGGTCCAGGATGTCACCCACTCCTTTTTCACGCAGAGGCCTCCTTGCAGATGGAACCAGAGCCGCTAACCAGGGATGGCCACTCCAGCTAATTTCACAAGATTCCCAGATGTGAAGCACAGCACAGTACAGAAAGTTATCCACATTGAAGAAAGGGTTGTTCCACAGGAGTCATTCTTTTGCCCTGAAGCCATTTCCAAGGCCTCCTTCCACAGTTTATTATTGAAATTGAGAGCCCTATAGGAAGACAGCATCCCTCAGAAATTTGGGGCTGAGCATGAGAAAGTGGGTTCTGGAATTTTCACAACACATCTCTGCTAGTGATCCTAGCTAGGGCCTAGTGGAATGGTGGGGTCCCTGGTGGAAGCCACCTGACTATGAGGGGCACCCTTGCCTTCTCCTCAGGCACTATGGGCTTTGTGTCTACCCAATTTGTGCTGTGTAATGAGTGGATTTGCTAGTTCTGTAGATGGAGTTGCAGAGGCAATCACCCCCTCCCTGAGATGCAAGCCTCTCTCCCCACCCATTCGTCACCCCACAGGCTGCCTGGAAGAGGCAGGGGGCAGGATGTACATTGTAATAAATTCTATCCACTGCTGAGCTGAGGGATAGCAGATGGATAGGTTTCCTCGTGCAATTTCCACTTCACTTGGTTTGGATATAAAATAGCAGAAGGGTAGTTTCTTCTCCTGCAATTTCCAAACAGATAAAACCAGAGGGAGGGTGTATTAGGCTGGGAGGAGGGTGAAGGACTTGACTGTCCTTTAGAGAGAGCCAAATGAACAGGAAGTCCTGAAAGCCCCGTGAATGATTCAGGATTTTTTTTCCTTCTAGATAGGCAGTTGCACTTCCGTCCAAATCGCCTGTTCATCCCCAGTAGGCATGGCAAAGGAAGCAGTCTCAGGGAGGCCAGGCAGTCTGTTGTGCATGTTGTTACAGTGTTATGGTGATTGCAGTACAAATTCTCAGGGTGAGAAAAGGTATGATGACAGATTGTGTGATTATACCCTTACTTATAATTAAGCTGTTACAATACAGACACGCGCCTGCTCTCTCATATCACCAACAGAAACCTCTTTGCTTGGAGAGGAAAGTGACTCACTCTGGCAATTAGAAGGAGTTCCCTACAGGACTTTATTTTCAAGCCTTATGAGCGCTTCAGTTAGGAAGATGTATAGCTTGCTTGAATTACAGGGAAAAGTAGAGAGCCAGGAGCATCCACCTGATCTCCAGGTACAAGATGATGCTGGTTAGAGAAGGAATTATTACCATCACAAATTACCTCTTAGCTGTACACAAAGGATTCAAGGATCCCGCTTCTGCAAGGCACTTTATCACGGCGTTTATATTCTTCTCTGTGGTGTGCGTGGGATCCATGGTTTTCATTCTAAGGCAGGGAGAAGAGGAGAGAGGGAAAGCAGGCGTCTAGTTGGGAGCTGGCCACTTGGCAACACAGTCTCTTACACTGGCTGCCACTGGCCTAACAGCAAAATGGGTGGTTTTTGCCTGAAAATCCTCAGCAACCCAGCAAGGATTGTGTAGAGTCTTCCCATTAAAATTAACCCCTTAACCATTTTTACATCATAGCCAACCAAGCTCTCTTCCTCTTCCTTCCCTCCGTCCTATTCCACCTTCTTTCCTTAACATCACTATACACTCCTATATGTAATCTCTGTTTTCACTGGTAGGAATCAACTTTTCCTATGTGCACACATATTGTGGCCTTTAATCAGGTAATGCTTATTTATGGTCATCATGTAAAACCTCTATAGAAGTGGAGGAATCCCTCTGTGCATCAGCCATACTCTGTGGAGTTTCCACATAGAGTATCACACTGCTTTCTCTGGTGTGGAGGAACCTGGGATTTCTTCGTACGATACTTTCACATGAAGGGAAAAATTATGAGGAACGTGTTAGGGTGTGTTAATGGGTTTCTTGGAGGCTGCACACTCTTTCAGACATACGGCTTCCTAATCTGCAACTCCAGGTAATACTTATCCACCTCCAGAGAGCATCTTGAAGAATAATTAGTTAATGGTTGTGAAGTGTCTTGAAGACTCCAGGCGCAATACAAGTGGTAGGAATTAATACTGTAGTCTCATGCAAATGATCCCTGGGTGCCACTGCTTGAGAGCTCACCTCAAATTCTTTTCATAAGGAAGCAGCATATATCCATAATGCCATATGTGTGTGTGTATATATATATATATATATATATATATATATATATATATATATATATTAAAAAGACCATTTGATTGATTTGATTGATGATTGAAACAAGTGATCTGTATCAGGTCATGTCTGGATAAGGTCACATACTTTTCCTGGATTGTTGGGCAAAGGGCACAGAACTCACAGGTGTACTAGATAGCTTCTCTTCCCATGACAAGAAATGTGTGTGTATAAGTAACGACAGAATTATACCATGGGGGACAGAGCTAAGGGGCACATATCAATGTGAGAAGGAACAGAGGTCTTCAAGACACTGTTTTTCTAAACTCCTGGAGAGAATATTTGAAAATACTTCAGCCCAGGGTCCTTCTTTATGGCAATTCTTTTTTGGAAGGACCACCTCTCCTACCCTCGATTTAGTTTGGGAATGGGTAGTCTTTAACCTTCATCTAACCTGGCCAATGACTTCTGCTTCCTTGGCCAAACAAGTTTGTGCAGGCAAAGCACTGTAGAACAAGCAGCGAATTTGGCAAAGCTCCAGCATTAACTTTGAAGCTGTTACTAGTAACGTTCAAGGCACAGGTCAAACTTGTGTCATCTGCAGGAACATTGCATGGGTGTCATGTAACTCATAGTGGCAGACTTAGTAAAGCAGGGAATCTGAAGAAAACTTATTTAAGCCCTGACATCTCTCAGGCCCAGTCTTCCAATCTCACAAACCAGAAATTTCCTACCTGACACACAATATTCAAGGTAGAGCTAAGTTTAGGCTTTGATTGTTGGCAAGTTGGAGTTTGTCTTGGAAAGTAGGATCTGTGGAATCTTACTGGCAGGGAAAAAAGGATGATTATAAATACCCATTGATGAAGGGAGAAGGCATTATTGGAACTAATATATAATGGTCTAGGTAATATATAATAAAAGCCTCATTCCAGTCTCAGACAGTATAATTCTCACCAACATTTTACTTGCAACTATACTTACAAAGTCCAAGTTTCTAAAGCTGAGGTGTTAGATCCTTTGAGCTATTTTCCCACAAGTACATAATCTGTGAAATTCTGAGCCCATGAATCTTCCATTCATGGAACAAGTCCTTACTGCTCTCCCACTGTGTGCAGACTCCAGGAAAGTTACACAGCTACAACACAGTTCTATTTCTACAACTATTTTTATTACAACAGTGCAATCAGGGTTATACTACATGTATTCCATGCACAATGTTTATTTAAAAAAAGAGTCATAATAATTCCCTTAGGATTTTCAGAGCTGAAAGCAATTATAGGTATCTAGAAAACACAATTGTGGAAAGACCTGGAACCTGAGCAAATGTATCCCATAAGGTCATGATAGCTTATCCATCTGGGAGGAATGACGTGGGAAAGAGAGGGCGTAGGATCTGGGAAAGGGAATGACAAAAGTCATTAAGTTCATGTGGTTGGAAAATTAATTTGGCCATAAATATTACAGAAGGCCTTTGCTGTTTAACTTAAGACATGGAGTTTGTCTCTGAACAATGGGATCTGTGGCATCTTACTGGCACACATATGTAATGTTTATATTTCTGAACTTCATCTGATTCAGTGGAGTTAGGATGCGGGGCCATTTTCTTCCATTTCAGAACTTGAGATGTTGGTAGAGACATGTCTCAAGCAGGTAGGATATTGCACGTGGACTATGAAAAGGTAGTCAGGACTAGAGTGAGAAACCAGCCCCCCACACAGAGGTGATAATCTAGCTAAAAACCCTGAAGTGGGGGAGATGGCATGCAGAAGAAATGAGAAGACCAAGCCTGAGGCTTTAGACAGTGCCTATGCTGGCAGGCAGGAGAGTAAGGAGACTAATTTATCATTGACACAAGGCCAAATGGGACTGTGGAGAGAGCATGTGGCTAAAATCCAGATGTAAAGAGTCTTAGGAGGAGGCGATTGTGCAAAATTATACCATCAAGGATGCATACTTTTTCCTGCACTTAGCATTGTGGAGAAAATCTTTCAGTACTACCCTCATTTTACAGGTGAAAGAAGAGAGGGCTATGGGGGCTTCCTTCAGCGTACAGGGTTAGTCTGATGAAGAACTAGGAAGAAGGTCCAGGTCCCTTGCCGTCTTTTTGACTGCTCTTGTCTCTTTGCTATTGTTCGTCCTGTTTATGAGGCTACTGGAATCAATCAGGCAATATTGAAAAATACCAAGTCCTCGGGAGAAAGGTTTAATGATTAATGCTGACATAAATTCCAAGATCACCTCTTCTCTCAGTAGCAGCACAAAGCACTTTACATATATCATTCTTTCTCAAAAGAGCTATTCACTACCGCAAGGTAACAAATACTTCTATTATCTTGCCATTACAGAGAAACTGAGTCACTCTGAAGTAACTTGATTCATGCAATAACTACGATGCTTTTTGAAGGCAGGTGCAGTTTCCATGGCTTTGACAATGAGCATTGTGTAAATTTCCACAGATAGGCTTTGCATCTCTGCAATTACGACATTAACTGAGTAACTCACAGAAACTGTTTTCTTCACTGTGTCTGCATAGTTGGTGGGAAATCTTCATATTTTTATAGAATGTCAAATACTGAGAACCTAGGGCGTTGTGAGAGAAAGGGTCTTGAGTTAAGTGTTATGGGGGGGTTCTTTCCCTTTTATGACTCTCAGGAATGGGAAAAGGAGTGATGGCAACATCTTTCCCATAGCTGCTTCCATGCACTTCTCCAGAATGTTGTCAAAGCAGCCACTACTGGAATGAGTTTCGTCTCCCCCACAGTGATCTGGGTTTTGGTTCTGTGTTCGCTCATCCATGATGGTGTCCTGAACAAAGAGGGAGAAAGCCAAGTAAAGCAAGTGGCGGGGGGTGGTGGTGGTGGTGTAGAGAAGCTACTGGCTATTAAATTGGGAAGGTAAATAGACTATGCTAGTTGCTGATCCCGACAGACCATATCCATTTCTCTTGAGTAAAATTTACATGCATCAGTGTGTAGAAACAAGTCTCAGAGAGCTCAGGTTGGTATGGCAATGTACCACAGGCTGCGTGTTGTAAGTAGTAGAAATTTCTCACCGTTCTGGAGCCTGCAAGTCTGGGGTTGGAGCGAGGGACCTCTTCCTGGCATTGCAGACTGCCAAGCTTCTATTTGTGTCCTCACATAGAGAAAAGAGACCTCTGAGAGCTCTCTGGGACTCTTTTGTAAGGGCAATAATCCCATTCATGGGGGTCCCACCCCCATGACCCAATTGCCTTTCACAGGCCCTGTTTTCTACTACAACCACCTAAGGCGTTAACATTTCGAAATACAAGTTCGAAGGCTTAGTGGCATCAATACTAACAAGGAGTTTAAAAGAAATTGCATCTGCTAACTTCCTACTGCGTGTCAGGTATGGGGAATATTTACCAGGAATTGTGCAGGAGAATTTTCCTTTCATAGTTTCCTTCTGTAGGTCTATATAATGTCCTGATTATCTGCTTATCCACATAGCTAACTTGCAGAAGACAGAAGGCAGCTTACAGAATGCACACATCCAGTGAGAAACACATACAGAGCATCAGTTGGGAGGTGGAGGCATAGATACAAAGGCATCTCTGTCTCCCTGCAAGAACTTCCTCCTACCCAACCCTGACTGGAAGCCCATAACAAAGGCAGGCCACCCCTTGGTGACTGTATCGATTTCCTTTCTGGGTCACAGGCTATTCCTGCTGTTACACATACCCACAGCATAGCCAAGGCACTTCCCTACTCCACGCTGTTAGGGAGGAGGGAAGGATGTACCCACCTCAGACTGGTCCCATCATCCCCTGTCCCATCTTTTGTGTCTGGAGTTCATACTGCCTTTTGTCGTTTCTGCCAGAGGAATTTTCAAAAGCAAGAATCCCACTTCCTTTGGCCACTCAGAGAGTGTACAGTATATTTGATGTCTGGGACATCAAACAAATGCTTGTGCTCACAGTGCAGAAATAATCCCAGACAAAAGACAACTGTGGCTATGCAGAGAATACCAAAGAGACAGGGTCAGGAAATTACCAGGCAAGCCAAAGAAGAGGCTGTTCCACAAACTCAGTTCACCAGTGAGAACAGAGGGGAGCTTGCTGCCTACACCCACTGCTGATAATGCTAGGAAAGGCTCCTCGGGCCTGAGCTGGACCAGGCCCTTCTTCCAGACCCAGCCTAGACTAGTCTGGGAAACCTGTGCGTGGCTAATTAATAGTGAACCCAGCATGTGCACCCCCAAGGAAAAGCCTGGTCCCAAAAGACTTTGAATAGACCAGCCAAGGCTGTGAAGTGAGCCTAGGAGGAGAGTCACAACTCTCTCCCCGCTTCGGACGTGACTTCTCCAGTGGCCAGAGAGCAGACAGGAAGCTGGGATATTTCCTCTTCAGCACTCTCTCTCTTTCCTGCTTGCTCTGATGGTCCGTCCCCCTCCTCGAGGCCTAAGAGTTAAGGGGTGAATTAATTGGAAAAGGGGGGAGGGAAAGTCAGGACCTGGGAACTGCAAATCAAAGGAGCCTGTCTCCCCAGAGGGCTCAGAGGGAACCCTGTTCACAATAGCAGTTCAAGTTCACCTTGTGTGAAGGGAAAGAGGTGTTTTAATGGCACGGTAGGAAGAGGGGAGGAGAGGGAAAGAGGGATAGAAAATCAAAAGAGAGAGAGGGAGAGAGGAGAGAGGCGCAAATCCAAATGTCGATGTGTAGACACAGTGAGGAGAGCCTGCTGGCTGACAGGGTGATTTATTGGATTCTTCCACTTAATCACTGCCGGCCTGTGGCCAAACGGATCTCCAGCAAAGCTGAAAGGCAGCCGAGGGAAACAGGCTCATAAGCATAAAGCCGCATAATGGTGTTCAATGAAGTGTGAGACTTTTAGTTCAGTCTCGCTGAGCCGGCCGCACCGCCGGAATGTCAAAGAGGGATTGTGGGTGGAAAAATTATGGATTTAAACTGCTAGCTGTAAATGAGGTCAATATGTCTGGTTCATAAACAGTCCGAGCCTATTCCAAGAATGCAGTGAGGGGGAAAATTAGCGTGAAGCCAACACTGTAGACAAACCTCATTGAGATATAATTGCAGCTATAAATACAAGCGAAAAGCTTACCGAGTGCAATAAAATACAGACACGCTTTTTTATTTCCCGTCTTCTTCCTTCTTTGAATCCATGCATTTGTTAAGGCTGCGCATCTCTAATGCGCCTTTCATCTCCCCTCCCTCTCCTAGTGACACCCAGTGTTGCAATTAATTGAGTGTTCTTGATTTCTCATTCCATTTTATTCAGGCGAGATTGGAAAAAATCAAAGAGCACATCTAAAGCATTTTCTCCCCCTTTGCCTCTCTATTTGAATCAGGTTGAAATGTGCGTGTGAGGGAGGGGGAGAAAAAGCAGTGCTTATTTTTTTCATGAAGAGGAAAGATCTAAGTAAAAAGGCTTTTTTATAGTAATACATCTGTGAGGTCATTGAATCTCAGTTTAATGAAGGGAATCAAAGACATCTATAGAGTCTTATGACGGGGATTCCTGGGGGTGGGGGGGGCACCTTATCTGGCCTCATGAGGCAGTGACTCAAAATTAATATATATTTTTTCACGTTCTCTTTTTTTCTTTTCAAACTCCAGAGAATCTCATTACTTTGTTTTGCACTTGAGCTCAGGGGACAGAGGACAGACATTAGCAAACTTACTTTGCCCGGTTTAAAAGCCGATACAGAAATAAATTGAAGTCTAATAGCTCTGGTCAGGCTGTCTTTCCCCTAAACCAATTGATTTAAATGGCAGTAATTTGGCCAGCGAGGCTAGTCCTGTTTAAATTAAACCCATTAATATAATAGCTCAAGTCCTGAATGAAATCCATCTGCAGGGAAGGTTCCACCGGTCAGTAGTTTCATAACTGTGAGGGGATGTCCTGGAACGCCCACAGTCCAGCAAACAGGAATTACAGATTACAGGTGAGACCCTGGTGCGTGCGTGCGTGTGTGTGTGTGTGTGTGTGTGTGTGTGTGTGTGTGTGTGTGTGTGTCTGTTGGAGGAAGGGGAGAGATAGTAAGAACATATACATTCAAGTAAGAAACTGCCCTGATGATTCTAAGGAAAATGACCTTGGTCATTAACAATGAAAGGTTAATTGTGTTCCTAGCAGCAAGCAGGGTTCCTGCAGGGAAAGCCTGAAACATCCATCTCCCTCCTACCCCATCTCACAAAGGAGATGTTTTTCCTTTTTAATTGTTCTTATTAAGCATTATAGACCACCAAAAAAAAAAAGCATATTTTTTTTCCTTCAGTGTGGAACACAGCCCTTTGCCACTGAAGGTCTGCATGGGTGTAAATTTCATCATTGGATAGCAAAATAATGTCTGTGCTAAGTACACACTTGGCTCAGAGGTGTGTTCCTTGCAAGTTTATGTTAAGGTGCCCACACCAGAGGGTTTGGTTTGAAAGTCAGGAATGCAGCAGCGGGAGTTCTCGTCTCAGAGTCTGAGTTAGTGTTTAAATCAGAGCAAATTGTCTGCCATCTGTTCCAAAGGGAGAGTGCTTCTTAAACAGACCACCAAGAGTCTGACCCGGGGGAGGGGGAGGAGCTGCAGACGCTCGAGGATTTCACCACTCATGCACTGACAGATGTCAGTGAAATAATGCGGTGATGTCCACCAGAAAGGTGATGCTTTCTGTTAGGACAGTAGGAGGTGGCGCAGGTGTGACCACAAGACTGGGGCCAGGGATCTGGGGTACTGGAGGTAACTCACCTTTTCCCATGCCTTCTGCTTATATGGTTGTCTAACCTTTGGGCAGCCTTGGATGCCTTATTCTGAGTTTATTTAATGGCTAAGAAGGAATTAAACATGGAAGTGCTGCTCTGCAGTCCTCATGACTCTTGCTGGGGTCAACGAGAAGACATAAAAAGACCATGGTCTCTACAGCAGCGGTTCTAGCCATGAAAGAGCTGCTAGGCGCATAAAGACGGCAGCTAGTGTATACGAGTAACTATATGACTTTATTATGTGCATTATGCCTCTGAAATTTTGCTCAACCAAAATTGTGAGAAAAGATTGCATAGTTGCACCCAATGGTTAGTGGGTATTTTCCATAATTTGGGTATTGTGATAGGGTCTTTTACACATGCTGTTTGATTCATTCCTCATGCACTCCTGGGGGGGGGCAGAGTATGTATTCTTATTGTTTTATATCATTAAAGAAGAAACTTAAGTTTTATTTGTAAAAGTTCTAATATTCTATGAGGACATCTTTCCCTTTCCCCCAAACTGACTCCAGATTGATTGATCGATTTCTTTGTTCTTTTTTTTTTCTTTTCTTCGGAGCTGGGGACCAAACCCAGGGCCTTGTGCTTGCTAGGCAAGCACTCTACCACTGAGCTAAATCCCCAACCCCTCTTTGTTCTTTTTTCTTTCTCTTTTCCTTCCTTTCTTTCTTCTTTCTTTTTTCTGTCTGCCTTCCTTTCTTTTGTTATTATTATTATTGCTATTATTGCTATTTGTTATTGTTGTTGCTTTATTTCTTCAAACAGGGTTTCTGTGTGTACCTGGCTGTCCTGAAACTCACTCTGTAGATCAGGCTGGCCTCCATCTCACAGAGATTCACCTGCCTCCTGAGTGCTGGGATTAAAAGCTTGACTACCACCACCCGGCCACTCCAGATTTCTTTACCAATTTGTACTTAATTTAGACTAGAAGATATACATGCTGAAAATATGTTGCTTTAGTTCATTTTTCATTACTGTAATAAAATGCTTCAGGTAGTTTATTTTATAAAAAGAAGAGGTAAGCCAGGTATGGTGGCACATACATTTAATCTCAGCACTCAGGAGGCTAAGGCAGGCAGATCTTTGAGTTTGAGACAGCCTGGTCTACTGAAAGTATTCCAGGACAGTCAAGGCTAACAGGGAAACATTATAAAAAACAACAACAAAAACAACAAAAACCCAAAAAACAAAACCCCCAAGTAAGTAAGTAAATAAATAAATAAATAAATAAATGGACAGAAGGAAGGAAAGAAAGAAAGAGGGCAAGAAGGAAAGATTATAATCATGACAGGAAACAAGAAGCTAGGCATTGATTCAGAAGTTGAGCATGCTCCTATAGTTAGAGTTCATGGATCCAACCAGAATTACTTTATCTCTTTTGAGAGCATGCCCTGATAATCTGAGGATCCCCTGAGGTCTCAACCTCTTAGTGATCCTTATCCACAAGTAATTAAACACATTAAATAGAGGTGAATCCTGTTATAACAGATATATGACATACGAAATTAAGCTAATACAAATGTAGCATGAACTGAGCAATGGAGTTGACCTTCAAAGATTCTTCAGTATTTAGAATTTCCTTGAGTTCATTATCAACTTTGAGATAAAAGAAATACTTTTACATTTCAAAAGAAAGATGGTGTATAGGAGCCATTCACTCAATAGAGGTTCAATTTCCTTTGTGGCCAGTGCTACCTGTTCCCTTACTGTCCTCAGAGATGAAGGCCTGCAATTTCATTTCTCTTGTCTGATAGTGCTGCCCATCTTTCTGAATATATTGGGGCCAGAAGAAGTGGATTGCTTAGGGGACACTGTGAGGTTATCACGGAGCCTTCCCGTAGGTGAACTGATATAATCAGCACTCACTTCTGGGAGCAGAGAAGAGACTGCAACCCCCAGAACCCTGAGTCTAGCTAATCGTGAATGATCTGCACAGGGTCAAGGCATGCTAATCAAAGGCAAATTAACATTAACAACAAATCAAAAGGGTCCAAACTCCAGCAAAATAGATTCAAATTTCACAACATGAACTCTGCTCCTAAGTGTATAGCCCGAGGCTCCATGCATTGCTTCTTCTAGTCATTCAAGGAGTCTTAGAAAACTGAAGAAGGAACTGAGCCCAAGTTCTTGATTTCACATGGACAAAAAGTATAGCTGGCAGGGTAACCAATGAAATCCTGGAGTGGGAGGGTGGAGATGGAGGCTTCATGACACTCAGGTCATACCTCTGCCCATCCCTGGTTCTAGCACCCAGTGGTCCTTACAGCTGATATAGCACAAATGTACTACTGGAACCATGGATCTCGGATTGAATCTGGAATTTGGGGAGCACAGTTCCTACTTGAGCTACTTACCTTCTGTATCTCTAAAGGATTGATCCTTCTCTGAGAGAGACTAGAGAACACCAGAAACCTAGGCCACTGGCCTCTCAGATGAGTCCAAGGGGGTAGACAAAATAAGCATTTTAACCTCCATCCTACTCATGGTAAAATAGAAGGGGCGAAGTGCTCACAGTTACAGAGCTAAGATACTTGCTCTATAGATTGAACATGTTCATTAGCAAACAAATATTTCTTTAGTGGCTACTGTGTCCCAAGGATCATTCCTAGCACTGGGTACTATCGGGTTCTTTTGGAACTCTTCTCTGTGTTTGTTGTCCTTGCTGGAGAAGACTAGAGGATAAGGCAATAACATGCACGTGTCTTATGTGAGAGATAGGCAATGCTGTGAAGAAACTAACTGAAGCACGTGAAACCATGCTGCTCATGCACGGAGGCCGGGATACTCTTTCAGATGAAGTGGCATTTGTATGGATTTGAATGAAGTCAGAAATTAGTGATTGAGAAGATGAATAAGTGAGCCTCTAACCCCATTCCAAGCATGTGAAACTTGTTTGCTTAAGGTTCCAAGTTGAGCTCATTAACCTAAGTCCTGCATTCTCTCAGTACTTCCTCATCCTCAGCAGTCAGAGGAAACAACCTCTGGACCTTTGTCTAGGATCCCAGGTAAATCAGCAGATCTATGGGAGAAGCCAGGTAGAGGAAACCTTCTTCTTCCTACCCCTGAGGGTCTCCATGGAAGGGGACACAATGGCGGAAATGAATTCATATGTCCAGAGAGTGATGGACTCTCAATAAGACAAGGAGGCCCTTTGTTCCTTTCTTCCCTCCTCTCTGAAGCCAGCTCAATATGAAATATTTAGCGTTCTTTCAGAAGCTTTTCTCACGGGTTTGCTAAGGAAGGAGACAATCCCAGGTTTCAAAGTCACACTGAACCTTAGTTCACAGCCAGGCCTTGGCCACTGCCATGATTTGAGCCATACCACGCATGTGTCAGAGAGGAATGTCATCCAAAGAGCTATAGAAATCTAGAATGTTTTACAAAGGTGTGAACCAGTTCCCACTATCCTTGCAAAGAGCCTCTGACTTTCGGAACCTCTGCCCTGCCCTATTTTTTCACTTACAACCCTCAAACACCACCAAAGTCAAAAAAGCTGTGAAAGGAAGAACTCATAGGATGACTGGAATTGTAGATACAGATGGGTCTTGACTTTCTTTTTTCAAATAAACAGAAGTATAGAAATATCTTTGTGCTCACTAGTGAGACATTCCTAAGTGTTTGCTATGCCTTACTTTAAATGTCAGGCACCAGGGCTATAATCGATACTGTAAATATTTGCTTACCAACTGAGATGGACCCACATCGGCCTGTCAATAAATGATTGCTTAAGACATGAGCTACCCGCTACCCAGCAGGAGTCTTTTATTGTAACTTTTTATTGAGATGAGAATACTTACTGTGAATCCTACTTACTACCTGAGCAGGGTTGTTTATTTTATTGTTAAGGTGGGTTTTTAAAAATCTTTAAAAAAAAAAAAGGCTCTCACTGGTTAGCTCTAGTTGGTCTGAAGCTCTCCATGTCTCCAGGTAGAGCAGGCTGGTCTGGAATTCTCAGAGATCCCCCTGCCTCTGACATGCTGAGCGCTGGGATTAAAGATGGCTGCCATCACACAGAGCCCTTTTGACTTTTTGAGCCATTGGCTCTGGTAGGCCAGAGCTCCTGAGTGGACTGGCTCTGGAGTGCTAATGTTGTAGGCTTACGTGGTCATGGCCAGTTCTGAGCAGAGTTTTCAGTGGTACAGTTAGTTATTGTTATCTATGGGTACAATCTTGCCTGCCAAATCTCTAGAGCTTAGCCATCTTGAATAACAGATTTACTCATGTCCATGAGCTCTATTCATTCTCATGTGCCCCACCCACTCCACAACTCACCCTCTCTGCAATTTCCTGATGCTCTAGTATGAGAGTGTTTAGTCTCCAGTGCAGCAGTGTCAGGAGGCAGGGTTTGGGGGAGAGAGGGAATATTTAGACTACAAAGACAAACCTCCTAATGGATTAATGCGGCTGAGCAAAGGGCTTGGTGGAGGCAGTTGCCCTACTTCCCCCTCTGTCCTGTGCAGATAAGGGAACTTCCCTCTAGAAGAAGAGTAATCAAGACTCTGTCTTGGAAACAGGGTACAGCCCTTGACAAATGATGTTCAGATCTTGGAATACTTAGCCTTTAGAACTGTGAAAAATAGATCTTGATTTTTTTAACAAATTATCTAGAGTATGGCATTCTGGTATGGCAGCCCAGACTCATGAAGGGAGCCATGCAGTCCTTTTTCCTTCTGTGACTGCTCACACATTGTGTTACATCCTCTAGTGTCATTCATTAGGTCCTATAATATAGGATCCTTTCAAAGGTTGCATGCTATCCTACTATAGGCATGCGACATAAATATCTCATCCTTCTCAGCCACTTTCTTTCTCTATTGGCAGAAACTTTCACAGTACCACTGATTCTGAACTCATTTAGTCAATGAACCACCCTAAGAAACGTTGTGGTAAATATTTAAAAAGGGTAACCTTTTATCCTGCTCTAGTATGGTATTGTTGGGTCACATGGCACTGCGGGGTACTTTTATCTCAGCGGCACCACACTGCCCCTAAGTGTGGCACCTTGCCAATGCCCAGGCAGTCTGCGAGCCGTTCCAGTGTGGCACCTCGCCATGATGGTTCCTAGAATTAGTTCCTGCACCTGTGGGGCCATATGGAACTAACCATAATTTATCTCCGGTTAGAATCTCTCCTGGAGGCTCTCTGCTAGCCTCAAACTCTCTGGTTCCAGCTATCCAGTAAAATCAGGGCTCTAGAAGTCCAGCACGGGGCTGGCCTATCAGGGCTTCCTGCCAAGGACTCTGTCCACACTCCCAACAACTGCCCCTTGGTAGTTAAGGTAAAAACTCCCAACTACCCAGTGAAATCAAGACTCAATAAACTGCAACTTAACAATCTGATTTATATGTTAAATTCTCAATCCACAATACATCCACACAATGAACTCACAACCCAATGATAAAGATATAAACCACCCACTTAGATAAGACACCTTTACCTATAAAAATCCATCCCTTAAGAAATATATGTAACTACCTAGGGTCATTTAAGACCCCTGGATTTGGGTCGTCTTTCTCTGTCTCCATCTTGATTCTACCACTTTCCCTTCTCTCTCACCTTACAAAAACTGTCCCTGCCTTATTTTTTTACTGTCCGATCATGGCCTTGACCTAACTTGTGCCAGCCCTCACCTGCGTGTAGACATCAACCTACAAAGAAACATGAACTGCAGCTCTCTTTGCAGACCTTGCTTGGGAGCTTCCCGTCTGCATCACACTCTTCCTGGTAGAGAAGTGGACCAGGAGAGGGAATTTACTGCATAGCAAGCTACTGTCAGAGCCTGTTCTTATACCCACAAGATTCCTTGAGCAACTGGCTGACTTCCATCCCCCCCTCACCCACACCTCTATGCATGCACATATATATTTTATACACAGGAGTTGGTTTTGTCTAATTCCCTGGTACCAGAACGCTCTCATGATATGAGACTCCTGGGTTTCTCTTCATTCTTTTCTTTTCACCTATAGTCCATACTTGGCTGATCTCCCTCCTAAGTAGGATGCTTTCTTTACTAGCCCAATAAATACTTTTTACATAACTTAGATGAGACTGGTATTTCCTTTTGTGAACATTTTACATTCATGAAAGCATCTCTACCCATTTTCTTCAAATTAGTGCCTGCCACGGAGTCATTTGTGTTTTAAAACAACAAACCTTCTAGAGTGCTTTCAGATTTGCAGTGTGTTAGTTCTTTCTGTTCCGATTGCTATGATAAGAAAACCCTTTGAAGACAATTTAAAGAAAGAAAGCTTATTTCGTTTCAGAGCTCATGGGTAGCTCCAGCTTGTCACAGCTGTTTGCATTGTATCAACTGAAAGGAAGCAGTCAGCAATGGGCTCTAGAGCTAAGGTTGCTTTCCACTTTTTATGTAATGAAGTACCTAAGCCTAGAGATGGAGCTACCCACTGTTAGGGTGGACGCTCTCACCTCAATTAATTAACCTAGCCAGCAATGTCCAGAGACTTCCCTAATCTAAATAATGCCTCACTACTGTGCCTTGAGGCTTGTCTTCTGTCTTCTTGGTAATTCCAGAGCCTGTCAAGTTGAGCGTCAATACTACCCATCACACTGAGGAAATGAGTGGGTTGTTCAAATTCCCACATATCTCTTTCCAGTCCTTACATCTTGTGATACTAGCTAAGTAGGTAGGTGGTTTTTCTCTGTCAATTGAAGAATTAAAAGATAGGAAACATATTAGAGAATTGTGGAAATGAAACATGTTTTGGCAAGCATTATAGACTTTGTGGAGAGAGACTGGGGCCCCAGATCTGCGTGTCCTCTGACTTGAAAGGGATCTGGGTTTTTATTTGGATTTAGTACTTCTCTCCTGGTGACTCACTATTCTGTTGGATCTAAGGAGTTGACACATCCTTTCTTCGTACCTGGATTGGCAACCCTTCTTCTGTCTATGAGCATGGAAGTGACCGTGATGGGTATGGAAACAACTTGTTTGTTGATGTTAGGGTGAGCCTTCATTTTTGGTGTAGTAGAGAAAGAGAATCTCACTGCTGACTAGGAGTCCATACAAATTCCCTCCCAATAATCTGCATCAGTGTGTTGCAATGTTTATGGTTAGTGAGCCAATATTGATAAGCCATTATTAAAGCTCATAGTTTACCTTAGGGTTGCTTCAACTTTTGGATTAGACACTGAGATTTAGTGCGAGTCTACAATGATAGGTGCACAGTTTTACTGCTCTGTGATAGCCTGTGCTCCATCTAGTCATCTGCACAGTCATCCCCCAACCCCCACACTCCAGATCCTCAGTAATCACTTGACCTTTTATGCTCCTCGTTGTTTGCCTTTTCCAGAATATCACATATCTGGAACCATGCAGCATATAGTCTGTTTCATATCTATTTTGGTTGCAATAAGCAACAAATTCAACTAGTCCTTCAGTGACTTGGCTTGACTCTTTATTCCATTGAATGTATGTACCTGGGCTATCATTTCATTTTTGTCTGTGTGAAGTTTTGTGCTTTCTGTGGATCATAAATCTTATTTTCTTATATGCATGAAGTCATTTTTCATGAAGTGCATGATATGCTTTGAACTTTCTTCTCCCATCATCATACCTTTCCTACCCATGCTCCCTTTCAGTTGATCATTCTTTTAGGTAGTCTCCTTTATACTTTCATGTCTCCTGTAATGCCTGATTTTATAGACCAGAGAGTCTTGGAGCCACAAAGGAGAGGAAGCTCACACCATGTTTAAGACTGATGTACTTTAATATGATTGTCTCTGGTTGTATCTATTTTCGAAAATGACACAACCTCATTCTTCTTCAAAAATTCTACTGCATAGATAAGCCATATTTTTTTAATCCATTCCTGTGCTGATAGATACCTAAATAATTTCCACAACTTTGCCATTGTGAGCAGGGATGCAATTAACATTGATATTCAGTATCTCTGTGAAATGCGCACTTGGAGTCTTTTGGATAAATTTAAGTTGTACAGCTGGGTCACATGATAGTTCTATTTTTTAGTTTTGTGAGGATCCTCCATATAGATTTCTCTAGTGGCAAGATTAGTCGAGTTACTGACAGCAGTGAATAAGGATTTCCATTTCTCTACATTCTCACCAAAATTTGTTGTAGTTCTCTTAAGGACTGACTTTCTGACTGGGGTGCGATACTATTCCATCTGCTTCTCATTTGCATTTCTCTGGTAGTCTTTTGACTACTCTTATGTCAACTTGACACAAGCTAGTTACATGAAAAGAGGGAACCTCAATCGAGAAATTGCCTCCATAAGATCCATCTAGAAGACACTTTCTTAATTAGTGATTGAAAGGGGAGGGTCCAGCCCATGGTAGATGGTACTCTTCCTGGGCTAGTGGTTCTGGGTTTTATAAGACAGTAAACTGAGCAAGTTCTGCGGAACAAGCCAGTAAGCACAACCCCATCGTGGCCTCTGGATGGTTAGCTCCTGTCTCTAGGATCCTGCCCTGCCTGAGATCCTATCTGGACTTCCTTCAATGGTGAACCTGCTATGGAAGTGTACGTTGAATAAATCCTTTCCTCCCCAAGTTTCTTTGGCAATGGTGTTTCATCACAGAAATTATAACCCTGCGTAAAACCATTAGTGATGGAGAACATCTTCTAATATGTTGTTTAACTATCTTGGCCTAATTTTTTGAGCTGCATATTTATATCATTAGCCCATTAATAGTTTTGGTTGCTTCTTTATGTGTTTACTTTTTTGAGTTTGTTGTATATTCTAAGTATGAATTCTCTGCCAGGTATAAATCTAGCAAAGATTTCTTTTCAGACTGTACAATGACACTTTACTCAGTTAACTATGTCCTATGTCATGGGAAAGTTTTGTTAATTTCATAAAATCCCATTGTCAATGTTAGTAACTGGAGTCCTATTCAGAAAGTCCTGGCCCATCAATATCTTGAAATATTTTCCCCAATATCTCCTTTACTAGTTTTAGAGCTTTGGGTTTTATGTTAAATTCTTTGACCGATTTGAAGTTGATTTTTGAACAGGGGGAAGAGTAGGGGTACATTACTTTATCGATGGATAGCCAGTGTTTCCAGCACCATTTGTTAAAGAGGCTGTCTTTTACTCAAGTTATATTTTTGACAACCTTGTTTAACCCAGGTGGCTTTATCTGTGTGGGTTTATATCTGTGTCCTGTCTTCTGTTTCACTGTTCTACATGTTTGCCTTTGTGTCACTACATGCAGTTTTTATTACGATGGTTCTCTGGTACAACTTTGAAGGCACATGTTTATATCTCCAGCATCATTCTTTTTACTAAGGATTGCCCTCCGTGTTCAGGATCTTTTGTGATTTCATGTGGATTTTCAGATTTTTTTCCTCTTTATGTGAAGAATGACCATTGGAATGTTGATGGGGATTACTCTGAAGCATATGGATTGCTTTTGGTACTCTAGCCATTTTCCTGTGGATGCTTCCTGTTGATTATGTAAGAAGGCCATTAGCAGTGCTGAAAGTGCTTATAAGTTCCAAAGTTTTCTTGTGGAGTCTATAAGGTCCCTTATAAGTAGAATGATAAAATCTGCAGGTAAGGAAGCATAAACTTATTTCCTATTTATATCTTCCTTCTCTCACCCCAATTCTCTAGCTGAGACTTCAAGGACAACATTATATAGGAGTGGGCAGCCTTGCCTTCTCGAACTTAGTGAAAATGCTTTGAATTTTTCTGCATTTATTAAAAAGGTGATATCGGCTGTAGATCTGTCATGTATACAGCCTTTAGATTATAGGGTGATATGCTTCTTTTTCTTGTTTCTTCAGGGACTTTATCATGAAAAGAATGCTGGATTTTACTTTACAATTTTGCATCTGTTGAGATGATAATGTAATTAATTCCTGGAGTCCATTTATGTGATGTAATTTGCATATGTTGAACCATCCCTGAACACTGGTAAGAAGTTAATCATCACAGCTAATCTTTTTGTTATATTCTTGAGTTCTGTTTGTATTTTATTGAATTATTTTATCTTTATATGGCTTTGGCAACAGGGTAATGGAGGCTTTATAGAAAGACGCTGGCAATATCCCTTCACTTTCTGCTTCAGGAAACAGTTTGTTAGGTTTTTTAAAGGTTGGGTAGAATTCAACAGGAAATCTATCTGGGGCTGGACTTGTTTGAGTTGGGAGATTTTGTTGGCGTGGCTTGTTACAGATCTGCAACAGTCGTTTATCTCATTTAGGGTTAATTTTTGTATTCATCTCTTTTAGAATTTTCTAATTTGGGGTAATATACATTTTTAAGATATGTCTGGATGATTTTCTGAGTTTCTTGGTATCTGTTGTTTCACTTTTCACAGCTAATTTAGTTAGTTTGGGTCTTCTCTTTCTTTTGATGAGTCTTGATGATGACTAATGGTTTCCCAATAATGCTTATGTTTTTCAAAGACCCAACTCTCTCCTTCATCAATTCCTTGTTTTTTCTTCATTTTCATTTTATTATTTCCTGCTTAGATATAAGAATATCTTTATTATATTTATTTCTCTACTCTCTGTGTATGGCTGTCATCATGAACATGATGAAATCAGAGGACAACCTGTGGGGCTTGGTTCTCTACTTCTACTATGTGGTTCCAGGGATCAAATCCGGGCACTAAGACTTGGTGGCAAATACTTTACCTGCTGAGCCATCTCACCAGGCTTCTATGCTAATCTTCATCTGTGCCTTTTCTTTTACTAATTTTGGATTTGGCTCATCCTTTTTCCCCCCTTAACCCTGACATGTATCATTAAGTTATTTATTTGGTTTATTTTGATTTTAATGTAGGCACTTAAAATTATGAACTGCCCTCTTATTATTGTTTTTGTTGTCTTAGTTAGGATTTTTATTGCTGTGAAGAGACACCATGACCATGGCAACTTTTATAAAGGTAAATATTTAATTGGGGCTTACTTATAATTCAGAAGTTTAGTACATTGTCATCATAATAGGAAACATGGCTGCACACGGGCAGGCATGATGATGAAGAGATAGCTGAGAGTTCAACATCTGAATTAGCAGGCACCAGGAAGAGACAGTCACACTAGGCCAAGATTGATCATTTTAAACTTCAGCGTCTGCCCCCAATTCCTCCAACAATGTGACACCTACTCTAACAAGGCTAACTCTCCTAATAGTGCTATGCACCATATTCAAGCATTCAAGCATATGAGTCTGAGGGATGGAGTATTCCTATTCAAACCACCCACATGGGAACCCAGAGGTTTTGGAATACTGTGTTTTTATTTTGAGTTAGTGCTAGGATATTTTTTCAAGGACCTATTCGTCATTCAGTAGTGTGCGGTTCATTCTTCATAAATGGTTTATGCTTTAAGATTTCTTTTACTGATTCTCTCTATTCCATTGTGATCAGGAAAGTATTATTTCACAAAGAATTATTTCAATTTTCCTGTATTTTTTCTTTAGTCCTAATATGTGATCTATTTTAGAGAAAGTTCCACAGGCTACTGAGAAGCATGTATATTCTATAGTGTTTCGATGGAATATTCTATACATGTTTGTTACATCCATTTGATTGATTATGTCATTTAATTTATATTTCTATTTGATTTCTGCCATGATGACTGTGTAGCTTACTTTTTATCAAATTGACCCAAACCAGAGTCATCTGGGATGAAGGAATGAACCTTGGTTGAGGAATTGCCTCCATCGGACTGACCTGTAGGCTTGTCTGTGGGGGGATTTCTTGATTAATGTTTGAAGCGAGTAGAGAGTAGACCCTACTCATTGTGGGTGATTCCAGTACTGGGCAAGTGGTCCTGATTTGTATAAGAAGGAAAGCTGAGCATGACATAGGGAGAAAGTCAATAGTAAGCTTTCTTCTGTGATTTCTGCTTCAGTAATTGCCTCCAGGTCCCTATTTAAGTTCCTTCCTTGACATCTCTCAATGATAACTGATAAATGGAAGACAAAATAAACCCTTTCAGTCTCCAGTTGCTTTTAGTCACTGTTTTACCATGGTGACTGGGGAGCAAACTAGAACAATGACCTATCTAGTTGTCTGTAGAGAGGTGAACATTAAAATTATCCACTATTTCTTTGGTGTTAGGATTAATTTGTCCACTTAGATCAATAGTATTTGTTTTATAAAATCCGGTGTACTAATATTTTGTTCATGTGTCTAGAATAGTAATTTTTTTCTTGATGAATTGTCTCTTGTTCATCATGATTCATTCTCTCTCTCTCTCTCTCTCTCTCTCTCTCTCTCTCTCTCTCTCTCTGTCTCTCTCAGCGAGAAAGCAATGCCTGGACTCCTAATTCCTAGCCATTTTTCTTCCCCTTGCCCATTTATGGTGCAGTCTGGAATACTGTGTCCTCCTGGAATAGGGAGAGGCTTTCTTAGAAGCTGACTTTACCCACATTTCAGTCTGGTACAGTTAGACACATCCAGTTTGGAAACATATCTAAAGCTGTAACAACCTGTAAAGTGGAGGAGCTCTAGAGGAAAGGGCAGTAACAGTTTTTGGATATATTCTTGGTGAGCAAGGGGACTTCATAGGTGATGGTCAGAGCTTACCGAGACTGGTTTTGTTGGTTTTCCCAAACCCTGTCATTCTTCTTGACTCGTCAGCTTGACTATGTCAGATCTAGATGCTGGTACTATTATTTCCCTTCCTCCATGTTCTGAATCTTGTCATTTTACCTCAAACATACATTATTAAACCTCGCATTTGTTTTTACTTTAACTTCTACCTTCAAGGACCTGGGCCTTAATTCATAAGAGCAAGACTCATTAACTCTTCTGTCTACTTATGGCCGAGTGGATGTATCAGCTAGATGGTTTCCTTCCTTGAGTTGATGCTGTGAAAATGGGCTGTAAGGTATTCAGGGCTTCTTTCTCTTCTTTAATACTATTGTTTTTCAGACATGACAACAGCAATACATGCTTGCTTTTTACTGCTCCTTGTTTGAAATACCGTTTATATCCTTTCACCTTAAAGTTGTGTCTTCCCTAATCTAGTATGGCTTATTGTCACCTGTAACATATTGCATGTGTTTATGTCTCTAGTCCGCAGCATTCCTTTAAGTATATTACCTACTCTGGTTTAGTGGTCTTGAATTCTTTCAGCTTATTTTTGTCATGGGATGACACATAGTTTTGCTGAATATATGATCTACATTGGCTATTGTTTTGCAGTTCCTGGTATCCACTGTTTCATTGTTCCCTGGCTTTTAAGGTTTCTGTTGAGCAATATTCTAAACTTCTGACAAACTCCTTTCCATCTGTGTTTTTCACTTCTTCATTGACCTTTTGTTATCATTTTCTGTTCCTTATGTTGTAACTATGTTCCTAGTGTTGTAACTATGACATGAGCTGAACAGGTTAATTCTGATCTTGTCTGTTTGGTTTAAATATTCCTCTGAATTTGGATAGTCATCTCTCTAGATTTAAGGCGTTTCTGCTCTGGTTCTATTGGATACTGTACTTATGCTTTTAGCCTGAATCTTTCTATCTACTATTCCTGATAATCCTAAACTTGGTCTTCCAATAGTCTCTCATGAAACTTGCATGTTCTGTTTATTTTTTATTATTTTGTCTTTATAGTTGAATATTTTAATTCACCTGTTCTGTGTCCCATCCCCTATATTCCTTCTTACTTCATTCTATTGCCAAAGCTCAGCATGGAAAATCATCATCATCATCATCATCATCATCATCATCATCATCATCATCATCATCATTATTTACTTATTAAGTTTTTCATCTCTAAAATTTTATTTTTTCAGTATTTCTTTTTATTGAATTCCTAATTTATCCAACACTTTCTTAGTTTATTCAGCTGCTAATTTGGATTCTGTTTGAATTCATTTAAGAGTTTATTTGCATCCTCCTTGATTGCATTAAACATTCTTAAAATTATTCTTTAATTTAAGCTCCTTGTATGGTGAGTTCATCTAATTCATTCTTATTGTAAACTTGGAATTTTCAAGGGGGATGTCATACTGTTTGGAGTTGACATGCTGTTTATATTATTACATTGAGACATCTATCTGAGTAACCTTCACAGACTGAATTTTTAAAAAAAGTTGCATTCTTTCAATTAAAGTATTTAAAAAGTTAAAAATGGGCTAGCTTGTGGTAAAAATTGTGTCAAATTCAGTATTTAAACCTTAATCCATATACTTAGGGCATCTGGTAAAACCCCTAATATATCTCTTCCAGAGTAGAATATTAACTATGAATGCAACCACAGTTGCTGGATAGACCACTGTACAAATGCCACACTATCCAGTTAAAACAGTGATCTCTTTAACTTCTGAGATTGTTGGAGGATCAACAGGCAAGGATGGTATGGTGTTTTCTTAGTTACTTTTTATTGCTGTGATGAAGCATTATGATGATGGCCAATTATACAAGAAGGAGTTTAATTGGGGAATATGGCAGCAGGCAGGCAGGCAAGGTGCTGGAGCAGTAGCTGTGAACTTACATCTTTATCAGCAAGCAGGAGACAGAGAGGTAAGTGGGTATAAGCTTTTGAAACTCAAGCTGGCCCTAGCAACACACTTCCTCCAAAAAGGCCACACCACCTAATCCTTCCAAATAGATCCATCAGTCTGGGAAGGAAATATTCAAACATATGAGCCTGTGGGGCATTCACATTTAAGCCACTGCAGGTGATAAATAAGATGTTAATTACTAAGATTAGGGATAGAAGGACAGAGCCAAAGGACAGGGATTAGAGTTAGATCAAATGTAGAAAAAATTCAGGTAGGAAGAAAAAGTCAGGGAATTATTAAATTCTACGGGACTTAGAAATTATTAAAGTTTTAGAAAGAAAGAATTCAAAACCCATCCATCCATTCAAGTAAGCAATCTTGAGTAATATATTTTTCAAAAATATAATTTTCTTTTATTAATTTTCCTCTTTTAAATTTTATTTTAATTTTGTTTTCATTTTTGATATTCATATTTAAGAAGTAAAACACAGAGGAGAACTATATATGATGTGGATAGAAAGTAGAGAATACTCTTTCGTTGACCGAGGGCAAGCATACGGCATAACCATATTCTTTCTGAAGCAAGACCATTACCAGACAGTTCTCCAAGAACTGCCTTCTGTACAATGTTGGGTGCAGCACACACACTGCCCTAATTAGGGAGGTGACATTTACAATTCCAATTTAAGACTATTAAACCAGATTTGAGTATGCATTGGCCTAGTGGCATTATACCAATTCTCTTTGGGGTTGAGTTTCTGGGACAACTGTGTTGAGTTGAGCACTGTGGTTCTCACTTGCTTCCTTCATGCTCTCTTGGGTCCAGCAGTGCTCTGTACAGAATAGAGGCAACCTTTACTGCATTTTCCCACTGACCTAGCAGCAGCTGTGAAGGAAAACCTGCTTCAGCCTCCCTGTGCTGCACTTCTGTGCCTTTCGTTGTGCCGAAGGATGAGAATAGGGCACCTGATTCTGCTGACTCCAGTCTCTGTTGTAGCTCTTCACTCATGGTGTACAAGGGAAAGGAAGATGGTATGTCTTCTGAGTATTCCATTAAGAGTAGCCTTCTCAAGATGCCAGCCACACCGCATAGAGTTCTCCTTCAACCTCTGAGTTGCTTCTGCCCATGGTTCCTAAAACACTACAGCAGTTTTTCCCTCTGACTGTTTAGGATGCCAGTGTGTGTAGGGACATATGAACCACTATCCTACTGACCTCAGCCAGACCTTGTGCTGTACATGTCCTCAGCTCTTGAGTGCCACTGTCACCTATTGATCCAGTCCATGGTGGCCCAGCTGACTGTGTATGCAACACCACTTCCTTCTGGTTTCTAGTGACCTCTCTGAAGTCACTTGCTGCCTTGGGCACCAGCTTCTGGTTTATGACCACTCTTCCCTACATCCTTATGAAGATATCACCTGGCCTGTTAAATTAAAGAAGTTTTTTCTCTGGACCATGCATTTTTAGGGCCCATCCATGTTGTTATTATCTATACAGTCAATGTGCCAATGTAAGTGTTGTTGTGGTATATTTTATATTCCCTGAAGTTGTGCCTCTTCTTCCAGGGATGAAACTGCATGACTCCAAGCACCTGTCACTTTGTGTCAGTTGCTGCAATCATCTTTCTACTTCTTTATGACTCTGTTTGGAGATTCCAAAATTTGTAAAACATTCTCGGGAGAAAAATGTATATGTGTGCACTGATGCTCTGACTAGATTGTACCAAATTGTTCTCCAGAGAATAGTTCACTCGCCCTCCAGTTAGCTCCATATGGGAATGTCAAGGTCTATTTCACAGATTTTTGTATAAGATAGTTCTAGTTCTCAGGGTTGTACAATTGTGAAAGGTATAAAAGGATCTCTTTTCTCTTAATTCACAGTTTTCTGATGTATTGGAGATGATTCCCTTGTGTGTAAGTTGCATGTGTTTATCTCCCTTTACTATCTCTCTGTCTTGTCTCTAGAAAGTACCTTTGTGGCAATTATGTGAGTCCATGATCCCTGAATGAACTCCCTTCCAGCAAAAAGGAGCAAGCGTCCTGGAATACTTTCCATTACATCACAGGAAGCGAATCCTTTCATAGTTTCCAAACCCTAGTTGGTCCATGGAATAAATTCTAACTGTGCTCTGGTGCAGGGTTTCAGACTTTGCAGCATCAGCTTTATTATAAGAGTGTAACATAGTAGCGGGGGAATGTGTACTTTATTCTGAATAATTAGAAATAACACGTTTAGCATGACCTTCAGAAGGAAACTAGATACTACTGAAATATGTATAGGTGTCTTTGTCTACTGAGAAAACAGCAGACTGTTACATTGCACTGTCAAGTGTAATATTTATGCCTGTTCAAGGAGCTTGTTTGCAGAGTAAATATACTCCTAGTTTTAGCTAGCTGCTCAGTCATTAATACAGCTGAGGAAATAAGAATTATTGCCAGCTAGTTTTTACTTCTTGCTATTCTGCTCAAAACCATATTAATTTTGTGAGATTACACACATTTATTTATATTGAGATATTTCCCTCTGTGTACATTTTATATCAAGAGGTCCCCCTCCCCCCCGTGAAGCTCTTCTTTTCATTTGGTAGAATTGAAGTACTGTAAACTTTACACCTTTGTCTTCCATTTATGAGTGTCTATGCTTTACTTTTTTCTATCTAATAGCTAATTTTTGAGTGTTTTGTATAACCTGATAAAAGAACCTCTTTCTACTTTAAAAGTAGAGAGAAAGGAAGGTTTCTTTCACTTTACCGTTGAATGACTTTTTATTTTTGTTTTTTTTCCCTAGCCTTATTGAGATACAATTGGCACACAGAACACTGCATACTTGAAGTATTTGAGACTGTGATTTGAGGTATTTATAGTGTGTGGCCATCACCACCATTTCTGTCTCCGGGCTTTATGATGATCGCTATCCTGAGTGATCCAAAACACTTGGTGACTAGGGGTCTGTCTTTTTTGTCTGTTTGTCTCAGATGTCTGTTTGGGCTCTGATGTCTATCCATGAGCTTTATCTGTCTTTAAATGAAGGTATAAGTTGGTATAAGGTAAATATCTAATGTATTATTTTTAACATTCTTTGAAAAAAATGTTTACTTGTGTATTTTTAGTAACTTCTCGAATATAAGCTGATAGGATTGGGAATTTCTGTTTCAAGATTAGAATTTTAGTTGATTTCTCAGGGACAAAGATCTTTGCCTGTAAAAGAGATGTTGAGTTGTTTTTGCTAGTTTCATTTTTGCTTTCTTGAGGAGTTTTGTTTTATGTTTGTTTGCTTGTTTATTTGTTTGTTCTCTGAGGAAGATTTTCACTATATAGGTCAAACTGGGCTTGAATTTGCAATCTTCTGGCTTTGATCTTTCTAGAGCTTGAGTTTTAAATGTGCAGCACCACACTTACCTCGTGCTTTATTCCTAATGCCCTAGAACAAAGTCTTGCTTGGTTAGTGGAGAGTCCTACTTACCATTTTCTTTGGGACCAAGAAGTACATTTTCCAATTTTGTTTCTTCTTAAAAGTTGAAAAAATTTTAGGGTCCATCAATAAGGGATCTAAAAATTCATGCCTAATGGATAAAGGAATGAAGGGATAAAGACTTATGGCTGGATTTCCATATCCCATTCACATCTGAATTTTAGTAGAAATATCTTGAGAATACAAAAAGGAAGAAACATGCAATAAAACCACCAAATCTTGAAGGCCTAAAGCTCGCTACTCTTCAGAAGACTTTAAGGGTGCTAGGTAGCTGGTAACATGCTGGCTGTGCAAACATGAGAACCAGAGTTTTGGTTCCCAACACCCACATAAAATGTTCAGTATATGAATAGCCTAGTAAGGGCACCAGTGGAAGGGGAAACCCTTGGTCCTGCCAAGACTAAACCCCCAGTGAACGAGATTGTTGGGGGGAGGGCGGTAATGGGGGGAGGATGGGGAGGGGAACACCTATATAGAAGGGGAGGGGGAGGGGTTAGGGGGATGTTGGCCTGAAAACTGGGAAGGTAATAACAATTGAAATGTAAATAAGAGATACCCAATTTAATAAAGATGGAGAAAAAAATGTTCAGTATAGGAGCATGTGTTTGTAGCCCAAGAGTGGGGAAAGCAGAGAAGACAGGCAGCTCTTATGGGCTCCCAGGTTAGTCATTTTAGCTAAAATCCTGAGTGCTGGTGTCAGTAATGAGACCTTGTCTCAAAAGCTAAGGTGTGGAAAGAGATAAAGATATCCTTTGACCTCTACATGCCATCCATGCACACATGTTTATATGGCACCATGGCAATAACAACAAAGAGTCTGGGCATTATTAAAAGTAAAAGGATTTGAATGAGCAGAACTAGCCAGACATCATTTAAATAACATCCCACAGGCAATTGTCCGAGTCACTTATTCCCAATTTGATTTCATTCCCATTCCATTCACAAACATCATCATGGGGTTACTATAACCTTTCAGCTTAGTAAGGAAAACAGACCGACTTGACAGAATATGATACCATCATGAGGAATAATCAGTGTTAATGAAAGTTAGAAAGAAAAAAATGCCTCTTTTGGGATAAATCTGGGATGCTTTCTGTAGGAGGTGACATTTAGGTTTGGTCATAGAGGTGAGGATTGTAGCAGATATTTTAGCAATAAGCAAATAGGAAAATAGATGTCCTACAGGCAAATCTCAGCATCATGTGTGACAACAGAGCCAGGAATGACATGCAAATGTCCCAAGGACATGTTATTAGCTAAAACAAGTCAGGGGGCCTACCATTTAACCATGCCTATTCCCTGTATATAACCTTCTTCAAGGGCAGAGTCTTCCGTATCTGTGTTGTGACAATCAATGCTGATTGTCTTGGATTAGTTATACTGTTGAACTTAATTTCCCTTTTGATCTGTTAACCATTTCAAATGTGCTCGAGTCTATGATTAGTTTTGCTGAGGAGCTTTTCTGTTGGGGAATGTGGGTGGCTTTTCAACCCTGCTTTTCTGGGAGTATTATGCAGATTTAATAAGAACTCTGGTTACAGGAAATTTGTGGAGACAAAGAGATGCAAAACTAATATTATGCTAGTATTTATTACCTTCTGAGCAGATTCGAAACATGAAAGGGCTTCTACCTAAGAGATCAGAGAGAACAAAGGAATGGCCAAGTGTGTTCAGTTCCGGAGCCTGCCCTTCCCTCATCCACAGTTCTTGATGTAAATTGAAAGAAAAAGGCACAGGAAAGGCTGTTCTCACCCGCTGTGTCTCACCCGTGATGCCTACGCCATCATCTTCTCATGGGTGAATGAATCCTGCATGCCAAATACTTGTTGACATTTCCACAGCAAGGATAGCACTTCCAATTACTGGGTTCTAAAAAAAGGATTTGAGCAGGGGCACAGTGGAGTTCTATAGATTTATTGAAAACAGCAATGTGCATCTGAACAGAATCCGAAGAAAGTGGTGAGGTAGGAAAGGAGATGCTGAGCATGTCAGCAAGACAGTGACATTTTTGTCATGGGTGTAACCTGGCTTTAAGAGCAAGTGTCCTAAGCCCTCTGCTATCTTGTTTACAAAATAAAAAGCAGATTTGATTTCTTTCAAACCCCTTTCCATATTTTGAAGCCTCACACGACCATCTTATGTGAGCAGTGTGTGATATGATGTGAGGGTTTGGGGACTTCTCATCTGTGATGTTGTTAATGCCCACGGGTTCCTCCTATTTATCTAGAGAATGCCAATGAAACAGCATTAAGAGAGAAACTCAGCTTGTCAAGTCACTTCTTGAGAGCATATTGGGACATATGACATCCTCCTAATAAAAAGGTCCAAGCTCAGAAGTCAGCTGGAAGATCTCTGCCTGCTTTCCTCAGTGAAAATGGAAGACCAGCAGATGCTATCATTTCTCTTCTCAGCTTTAAAACAAGGGTGTGAACTGTGCTAGCATTCTGTGGACAATAAGGTAAAATCATGCTTTGTCAGGTCTAGCCGAGCAGCCAGAGGCCTCCAGAATTACCATCTGTCAGAAATAAGTATCTGTTTGTTTAAGCCACCTGTAAAACAAAACAAAACAAAACAAAAACACCCATTCCCTTAGTGTCTTGATGGACAATAGATAGACACTCCCTCCAAGTTGCAATTAACCTACTTAGGAAGGCAGCGTTCATCCAGAATGTTAGACACTTAGATTTTATCATTGCGTGCACTATAATATATCAGGTTATCTAACCTATCAGACTATAGTTTCAGTTATGTGAAAAACTCAGAAGATATTAAGATATCTACACTATGCTCCTGTTGGTTGTATGGCGAAGAATAACTTAGAATACAGGATGCTACAGAGATGTCGGGGGGGGGGGCAAAACATGAAACCAAAAGTTACTTGGTGAGTATCAGTTGGCTTTTCTGCAGTTGAGTTTTGGAGTCCTCTCTTTTTCATAAGAAAACAAAGTGACCATGACATCACCTTCCTATAAAAGGACAAAACCATATTGTGTGTTCAATAATCATTTTCCAGAAGAGCATTGAGTCAAGGAACTTGTAGATGAGCATAGACCCCTAGGTTTTCAGGTGTCACATGAGAAAGTACTCTTTACATTATTCGCTGAGGAAGAATTTTCTCTAAGACCTCTTTATGTTTAAGGTATGAAATAAATGTATTTATGGGATACAATATGTTATTCTGGGGTGTGTATACATTATAGAGTTTTTTTTTTTTTTTTTTTTTTTTTTTTTTTTTTTTTTTTTTGGAGCTGAGGACCGAACCCAGGGCCTTGCGCTTGCTAGGCAAGCGCTCTACCACTGAGCTAAATCCCCAACCATTATAGAGTTTTTGAACGGAGCTTATTAGCATCACTTTCACATGTGCATCATGTTTGATAAGTAAGAGTACTTACAGTTGCTTCTTGTACCACTTTTAAAGATTCTATACATTGTTAACGATAGTCATCATTGAGGTAGTTTTATTTTGATTGGGATGGAATCCAGGGCCTCACATATGCCAAGGAAGCATTCATTCTGTCACTAACCTATATCCCTAGCTCTCTGACCAATAGATTTTTTTAGAGCTTATTTTTTTTTGTCCAACTGAAATTGTCTATGTTTTGCTAACAACTTCCTAATACCTACTCTCTGCCAGCTGCTGATAACCACTGCTCTCCTCTAAGACCGTAATACCTTTAAACAATGAATATCATTCTTCAAGTGAAAACATGGCCTACTTTTATGATCAACCTTGCCATCTGAATTACAAGTTGCTAAGGACTTACTTAACACACTTCTTTCTCTGCATAGAAGGAATATTGAAAGTATGATATACTACAGCTAACTCTAAATCATGTATACTACTTTTTAACCTGCATCCAAGAATAAGCACATACATGCTGATATGCTGTATATCACATAAATTACATGTGCACCATCTCTCTCACCAGCTTGGTTTGGTGATAGGAATACTGACTTATACAGCAAAAAGAAAGTTCCATATAAAATGCACTAGGGAAAACTGGTTGCTTGTCAATGAGGTGAGTCTACAATGACTTTGCCTGTGTAAGGAGCTATCTAGGAAGCCTTACCCTTCATCTAGACTAACGTAACAGAAAGCTATACCTGGGTGCACAGTAGCACAATGTGGGAAAAACAGTACATTCATCCTCAGAAGCACCCCACATCTTACACATATATCCTGGCTTTCCCAGCACACAGCCGCTCACAGGGAAACCTTGATGTATGGACTATCAGTGTGTTCAGAGAGATCCCCACATGCGACCTCCTACTGGAAGAAATACTAGACAAGATCCAGCACACGATACATTTCAATTAAAATGGAAGGGAGCTGCTGCTTCACAGAGTGTATTGCAAAGCTATAAGATGTGTCAAGAATATAAAATTTGAAGGTGAATGTATATTAGAAAGTAGTTTTCTAGGTATGTACTAGAACAGGCAATGGCTGTTTATGAATCTTAATCTCTCTGTCTCCCTTCTACCATTCTTTTTCTCCTATCTAGTGATAGAAGGTGAAACCAAGGGATGGGGGAGTGCATGAAAAAGGAAGATCCCACAAAGAAGCAAAGACTGCCTACAAAATAGTAACATCATTGATTGACCAACTGATTTGAGAAAGAAAAGAATAAAATTAATCTTGGCCACTATGACCCACTCAACCTCAGGAGACAGCTTCCTCTTTTTGACCCCTTCCTTTCTGTTTTATTGTGTTACAGAGGCCTGAGGGGCCACCCTGGCCTTGCCATAATGAAGTAGCTACCATTGTCATTTTGATCAATATATCTAGTCCTTTTCGGGGGATAGCGATGGTTTCAGACAGGCTTTTCCTATTTTATAGCCCTGGCTTGCCTTGAATTCACAGAGATCCGCCTGCCTCTGCCTTCTGATTACTAGGATCAAAGGTGTACATTTAGTGTTGAGTCTTTAAAGGATAACTAGGCCAGGCTTCTCCTTTAGCATTCCTTAACCCCCTTCTCTGCCCCTCCCTCAGCCATTCCCTCAGTCTCTCCACCTACCTATATCTGCAATTTTGAGTCTAAAGCCCAGGCCTATGTCTGATACTGGGATAACCACTTTTTAACTCATTGTTATTGGAATACCGAGGCAATGACCCTCCTATCAGCAGTCTTATCAATCAAAAGCCTGGGCCTATCAATATTGAGCATAAGTGCTTTCAAATTCATCGAGCTTCTTTTTTCTTTCTTACAAAAGAAAACAATTCTTGCTGCCATTATTTTGGAAGTGGCTTCTGGGTTTTTCGGATGCTTTTCCTCCTAGGCATATTTAATGCTGGCCCCAGATATGTTAATTTTTACTTTAAAATGGCTTTAAGAAAGAATATAAAGCTCCAAGTAACAAACTCAATAGTTGCAGGAATCGATATGATAAGATGTTGGGAATGTTGGCAGTAAATTCTTTTTGGAAAATTTTCAATATACTTTCTAAATCAGCAGCCCCCTCCCTCCCCCTCTAGACAGGAAAGCCCGCAGTTTGCAGGAACACACTGGTTTAATAAAATTGCCCTTCTTCCTTCTACTAAAAGTTTACCTGCGAGAGCCCCGAACATAATAAAATCAGATTATGAAGGCAATCATATTTACTTGTAATAAATCAAATCTTGCAGACATCAGTTAAGTCTCCCTACTGCACTGGGACAATATCACGCGTGCATACATCAATACCTGAGGTGTCAGAAATATATTTCATAAGTTCAGAAAAATTGCACAGACACGTGCAGCACTGTTCTGCACAGCACATTTGCAATATGAACGCTATGATGTATAAAGTGGCTTTGTTCGTACATTTAATAAGCACCACGTGTCAAGACCACAAACATAATGGAATTTGCTGGTGATTTCTTACCATTAAATGTAGGTTATTGTTTTCAGGAGCAAGAAAAAAATCTTTCCCATGCTTTGCTAACATTATCCATTTTTAAACACCCAACCTCCTTCCACATAGCAGCAGCCTCTTTAAATTAGTGAGTAAATAAATAAATAAAACCAGGCCTACCACTGTGATATTAAATTAGGTTGGACAAAAATAACTATGGTCTCACTCTTTGTCTAGAAGTGGTGGCTATGAAAAGCGTAATCTTCTCAAGACATCTTTTATAATTACAGAAGTCTGAACATTCACTGCCTTCCACAGAAAGGTCTCTAAACACATGGCATTTTCAGGCTAGCTTTGTCAAACTTGCATGTCTCTTTTCTCCAATCCAATAGCCCAGATAACCAGCTTAGATGTTTGAGGTATACAGTAGAGTCTGAGTTTAAGGAGTTCATTAATTTTTAGTAGTGATTTAGGGGAATTGGCATTGGTGTGTATCTATTTCAAGTATCTTTTCATAATATGGTATGTTTGCCATAAGGATGAATATATACCCTCTGGTGAGAATATGTATGAAACTGTTTAGGGAGTGACAAAAATCAGTGCAGAATATTCTTTACTTCATTTGCTTTTTAAAGTTTTTTTTTTTAATGTTGTGTACGTTTGCCATCTGGGCACTATGGATACTGAGTTTGAGGCCAGCCTGGGATGAAGAATGCGACCCTGCCTTATAAAATAGAAAGCATCTTCCCTACAACCTGGGGGTGTGAGTTCTTACTGCATCATTATGAAGCTTGTCCACTCTCAGTAGAGGGGAAATCATTGGGAAAACTGTAGACACATGGAGGGCAGTAGGGGAGGGGATGGACATGATGTTGGGACAGTGATTGACATATCTGCATTCATATGTACCTAGTGATGCTGGCATGATAGGATGCCCAGTACAGCGCACCATCCATCAGACAAGTTCTTGGATTTGTCTTCACTTCCAATGTTCTAAGATTCCCCTTGAGCTTCTTTTTCATATTTTCCTACTCTATTCCAAGCTCTCCTACCTGAACTATCCTTTTTCCTCTTACATATTTTATTGGTGTGTACCCCTAGGTGCTTTATTCGATTTTAGAATTTAACAAAAATCTCTACTCAGGTGAGTCTCACGAGATAAAAGAGATAAGATAGCTACAGTACACAAAGGGTTCTGATGACGAGCAGTGCATTGCTCAGGGGAGTCCACGAAGACAGGTATGGCCATGAAAGGACACAGCATGGGGCCGGCACAGGGGGTTTGAGAATGAACTGCAAGAAGGAAATATACAGACATGTAGGGAAGGAAAGACCAGAGATCTTTATAGTTTCTAGAAGAAGGAAATTCATTACTGTTGAATTCTGCTGTTGAAATTTTGCTCAAAGAGATTTTTTTAAAGCACTGCTCTAAAGAAGCCTATAATTTATATTTATCACAAAATATTTTTAAGTGAAATATTTTTCCCTACTTGATATTTCTGGAAATCAACATTTCCATTCAGAACTTCTTTTAACACTGCTGTTCTAAACTGCCCACTCTGGATCTCCAATGCTGGTTATCAGTAAGAGTGTAATCTCAGAAGCTGACTTCTTGTCAGGTCACAGAATCTGTGGCAGCCTTCTCTGCCCCTTTGTTTGTGAGGCACATAGGTACCCTAGAGATACTGTTGTGATATCTAGAAGTCTCTGAGAGACAATCCTGATAGCCCTGGTGCCAGAATATCTCACCTGGGAACTACCTTAACATCTAAGGGGTCACTGGTAATATTGGCATGAGATATCCTCTCCCTAACCCTTTCTCAGCTATCTGGGAAATACCTTAACATCCAGGGGGCATTGATGATGTCAGCACATTTCTCCTCCCTACCCTTGTCTCAGCTTCATGCCAGAGACCCTGACTACAGGATCCTGAGGTGAAACCTAGATCTAGGAGTGCAGTCTCTCCTTTCTGCCACACAGTTTGTTCAGAGACCTGACATACTGTCTTTCTGTTGTACTGGGCCTAAACTCACCAACCTATTGCTACTTTAACTGTATTTTTTAAAATAACATGACCTCACTGTGCTTGGACCCAATACCTGTTTATTACTTGTTTATTTCTTCATCTATTAGGAAGTGCCAGGCCCAAATAACCTATGGGAGAGGAGGTATTGGTGTGGACATAAGGAAACAGAAACACATTTTCCAAGGGAGAACAGGGCACTGGGCAGTGTCTAGACTCACCTACCTCAACTTCCTCCCAAGAGACCTTTCTCGTTTAGTCATCAGGAGGATAAATATTCGTCATTAATAACTGCCTCTTCCTGAATTAGGGCTATGGGAGAATGAGGGAGACAGTCTCTCATATGATCATTGTCCATTGTGAATGGAAAGCTCCCTGTGGTGGAGTGGAGGCTTGCAAAAGTTGTTTGCCTGGTAGTTAATTGGGGACAGAGAGACATTTTCTTCACTGAATCTCCCAGATATTATTTTTATCAGCCCAGTGGAGGCACAGAGATCTCAGTGTCTTTTGTTGGGTTGGCCTGAAACCCTGTTGAAGCATTGACTGGAGTCAAACATATCCTAGGTGAGAGAAGGCAATTCTGTAAAAAGGTTTAGAGGACACAGCCTGACAGCAGGGTCAGGAAGAGCACCAACAAGTGCCCTGCCAAGGGAAGCCACCAAGACCTCCACTTCTGAACTGCAGACCTGTTCCAAAATTCAGACAGCTGTCCACTAGTCTGGGAAGTGAAGGTGTCTGTCACTTCTTTTTAGCTTCTCTGATAAGCATTGATACTAAAAGGCATAACCTCCCATTTCCTATATCTCATCTTCTGCTTTAGCACTCTTGGTAATTTAAGATATATAAATATAAAACATTTTAAAGATGAGTTTTGACAGCTAGCACATCTTTTCAAAAACACGTCTTTCAAGGTCTTTATCTTAGCCAAACCCAAAATAATAACTCTAAAAATTTGAAACTGAAGTTCATTTGTAAAGCTGCTTAATCTATTTAAAGCCATAAAAAGGCAGTTTATAGTTGATCCCGATGTTTTTCTTTATACATTAAAGACAATTCCTCTTTTATAATGTATTTGAGACAATAACATATCTTTTTGTACCTTTAGGTTTAAAAAAGAAGAATAATTTAAGTAAAAGACATACTCTGTGATTAACATCAGTGTTGCAAAGGTAAACAGGCCACTACACAGATAGAAAGATAAGAGGGAGGTACCAGGTCAAATTTAATAGTTACTTCGTAGGCTCAAATTAGACTTTTGTTTTGTTTTGCTTTTTGAGGCAAGGTTTCTCTGTGTTCTCTGTGTAACAGTTTTGGCTGTCCTGGAACTTACTTTGGCTGACCTCGAACCCACCCACCGAGATCATCTTGCCTCTGCTTCCCAAGTGCTGAGATTAAAAGGTATGTGCTATCAGACCCAGTTCAAATTAATTTTATTAATAAAGATAATTTCTAAAAAAGACTTAAATGCTTGGCAAGGTTGGGCAGAAAGACAGTCCTTAGCAGGCTTGGAGGCCCTTGACAATGGATCATCTCCCAGTTATCAAGCGAGTACGTATCCTGGCTTTGTTGAGGCCCTTAAGGGCTACTTCCTCCTGATCAAAGTAACGGATTCTGAGCTCTGCATCTGGCCTTAGGTAAAGATGTGGCATTCTGAACTGCACCAGAGATCAGAACAGTTTATGCCTTATCCTTTCTATTAATTGTTAATCTGCCTGTGTCTGTCAGTCATCTGGCCTGAATACTAGCCTTGAAGAAAGATGATGCACTAGAAACCATGCTAAAGAGATGAGGGGAATAATTACCCTTTATTGATACAGTATAGCATACATTCAGAGGCCCCACCCTCAGGACAACTGCTTACAAATCTTCGCTACTAAACCTGCTCACTTTTCTGAATACTAAGTCAAATGTGTAATCTTTTTCTCTTTCGATCTCTCCCTGGGATAGAAAGAAAAATTATAAGCATGCTTGCACCAACACTCTAGACATCTTTACTTTTTCTCTGAAGAAAAAAACCAAAAGAAAACCCCTACTCTTGCAGCTGTTTGCCAACTTCCATCACTGAACCCGCCTACTTTCTTGAACCTTAACTCAAAGGCCTATCTCTCTTCCTCTTAGCCATCTCTATTCTCTCAGTAGCTGTCTAGATTTTACAGCTTGTCTGCTCTGTAATTTTTCTCTCAAACTCTAATAAAAATGGTCTTCGAGCTTTCTTCTGAGTCCAGTTTAATTTTTTTTATTAATGAGATTAAGATCCCCAGGAAAAGCTAGGAGAGACAACCAATCAACACAGCTTTTATTCTTACCAAATACCAAGCTTCATGTCACCATCTTTTGATGTCTTTCAACCACAGAGACCCTGAGAGCTATTACAAAGACTATCTCTGTTGCTTCAGACTGGAAATTCTATAGAGAGAAGTTCCCTGTTGCTGAGGTTTGGTCTTCTGCTTTTTTTGTAATACTAAATACTGGTGCCTACGACTGGTTGCCTCTAGGGATGAGAGCGTCTGCATATACTCAAGTAATGTTATATAAACTTGCCTCCGAAATTATCCCTGATTGGTGAATAAAGATGCCTACAGCTAATAGTCGGGCAGAAGAAAGATAGGCAGGGTCTTGGCTTCCTGGGCTTGGGGTCTGAGGAGACCACAAGGAGAGAGAAGAAAGTGAAAAGAGGAGAGGATGCTTGGGGTAAGAATCTTAAAATAATGGCCATATGGGTTGGATAATTGGAGTTAAGAGCAGCCCAGACAAAACACGACAAATTATATAGTGAGATTATTGGTTAGGAAATAGACACAATAGCATAGAGGACAGATGTCTGCTCAGCTCTTACGCTGTTTAAAGCTTATTGTAAATATAAAGTGTGTGTGTGTGTGTGTGTGTGTGTGTGTGTGTGTGTGTGTGTGTGTGTGTGTATCCAGGAACTAAACGGTAAAAGGTGAGGTAGAAACTCTGGATTGGGATTTAAAGTACTCAACAATACCACATAGCTAAGGGACAAGGTTATGCTTTTAACTTAGCTCTACATGCTCGGATCATGATCATTTAATCCACTTACTGATAAGATAATAAGACTCCTTGCTGGTAGGATAACTAATAAAGGGAATGTAGGATTTCTTTTCTCATTGTTTCCAAATTCACAAAATCCAATGCAATTCAGCCTCAAGATCTTACATTTTTGATGGCCCTGAAATCCTTTTCTTGTTGGCTATCAATAAGTAAACACCATAAAGAAATTTTAATGGCAGATCATTTAGGTAGCTAGTTGGATGGACAATGGTCTAAATGCTTATGGTCTTTATGATTTATATACTCAAATCATCTGCCTGGAGGTGATGGTATTAGGGGGTGGAGCCTTTAAGAGCTGTTTAAGTCATGGGTCTGAGTGCTTGTGAGTTGTATGAGTGTTATACATGTGCTAGTACCATAACAGATGCCTATAGTCATTACTTTTCTATAACTAGGACAGAATACCATGACCAAGGCAACTTGTAAGAGACAGTATTTAATTTGGCCTATGGTTTCAGACAGTTAGAGTCCATGATGGTAGAACAAAAGCTTGGCATCAGGAACAGTGGGAGAGCTCATGTTTGGTCCTCAAGTAGGAGGCTGAGAGGGAATACTAGGAACAGCACTACAGTGTCCTGTGCCAGGGTCAGGGTCAGGCTCAGGCAGTATCTCTCTCTTGTCCCTCCAGGTCCCTTCAGCTTCTTTGGCTCTTGTTCTAGGCAAGGGACTGACTTGATAAAGAAGTAGGTCTTTTCTTCTAGGATCCTCACAATCAAGCAAGAAGCAACATGGGTTAAATCCAGATCAGCACCTTTCAGCTCATGCTTCTTGTCTAGTTTTTTTCATGCTCACCACACAGTATCTTAGTGCTTCAGAATCTGACTTCATATAAAATTAAAATCTTAATATATTAATTGGTTAAAGTAAAGTCAAAAGACTCGTGCCTTTATAAATGGGACATCTAAACATAAAGTCACGTACAGAGAGATAGCATGGAGAGACTGTCACATGAAGGTAGAGAACCGGAGAAATCAGTACAGGTCAAGAGGTGTCAACAGCTGTTGATAAAGACACCAGAAGCAAGTTGGGGTGCCCCTTGTCCCTTATAGTCCTCAGAAGGAAGCAGCTCTTCTCGAGCCCTTGACTTTGGTTCTTTTTTTTTTTTTCCGGAGCTGGGGACCGAACCCAGGGCCTTGGGCTTCCTAGGCAAGCGCTCTACCACTGACCTAAATCCCAAACCCTGAGCCCTTGACTTTGGACTCAGCTCTGGAGTTGTAAGCCAATGCACTCCTATTATCCTAAATCTCCTAGACTGAGGGATGTGGTGTGGCAGCCCATGGACCTGAAGCTTCAGCACCAGAGTCAAGAACAGGAGCTTTGCAAAGACTCCTCCATCAGCTTCTACATTCTGAGGCAATCAACTACTCTCTGGCACAGTTCCCCAATGGTTCTCTTTCTCTGAGCCCTAGCAGATGGAAAGAAAAAACAAAGTAGTTTAACAGGAGCCACAGAGTCCCAAGTCAAGTTATAGCAGAGGGAATTTCTGGGAAACACTGCTGAGAAATAATGATACTGAAGAGAAAGGCTGCTATGACATGAACAGGGGGAGGGAACCTGAATCTCAATGCAAAGACCTGGTCGCTCAGAGCAAATGGCTTTTCCCCTCTTTCCATCGGGGCTATAGTGTGCCTCTTCCAATACATTAGTGACAACTGCCTGTGTTCAGTGTTTAGTTTTCCCCCCAAAAGTCAACAAAGAAACCCTAAGAAAATGCCCTCTTAAAGAAGTTGAATACAAATGAATATTGCTTCACACATTGTTTAATACCGCAAATTTAATTTAAAATCCAAGGCACACAGATGTGCTTTACGAAAGGAAACACTACCAGCATCCTTCTGATTAGGAGTGAGCACAGTGAACTCTTCCTGTTTGGAACGCACTTGGCACTTGGGTCCAGCAGCTGCTCAGCAGGAAGAAAAAGAAGCAAGGAAGAGCACACCGGGGCTTGTTCAAATCCCCAAGCTAAGATCTTTTATCCTCAAGGAAAATAGCAAATTTCCTTTGAGGTTTAATTTCCTGGGATTTTTATTAAGGTAATTATAATAGTTTTTGTCCTGAAAATCTTAAATTATTCTGGCTCTGTGCTGAGGAACACCTAATCTTTACTAAGCCATACAATCTAATAATAAAGATATACTTTAAGATACCCCCCGCCCAAACAGGTATAGTTATATCTCAAAACCTGCCTTTTCATTGTCAGCATGTTTGAATACAGTTGGTAGATTATTATAGCCCATTATCTAATCTTTTCTTTTTTAAGATGGACATATGTCAAAGGTCAAACGTTCATAAGGCTATCTGTGACACGGGGACACCATCTGTAGTACATTTTGCTTGGGAAAGCAAATGTTTCAGGTCATCTCTAGGTCAGGGCTGTATTGTCCTTGATTAGGCCATCAGTTCAGCTCTAAATGCATACACCTACAATCCTATGCAGATTTGTGAGGTTAATATCTTTTTCAAGGCAGAGCAAGAAAGAGAAAATCTTGTCGGCAGAGGCTCCCGGCACCTGGTGATGTTAAGCTGCTTCTGATACCACCTCCTAACCTGATACCACATAACTTATTTATATTAACATGGGTAGCTTTGATGTAGAATAGTCATCATTTTGTCAAATTCCATTTCCCCTCTTTATCCTGTTCTGCATGCTGCAACCAACATAATTATCTGGTACATCCATTTAAAGCCATGACAAGCCTCCCGTGAAGAGATCTGTACAGAAGGGATGTTTTTTACTTCCTCATAGTGTTCTCTCTTTCAATGTCTTTTAGAAACATTAAGATAGGGGGTAAAAGATTACTAAGCTGCTTTCTCCAAGAGATCTTCGATAGAGTAACAGTAATTGGATTATTTTAACTTCCTGATGCAAATTAACTTATTTGCTTGGATAGTCAAAATAGTGAGCTTAAAGTTAGCTGCAGGGGGTTATGTAATTATGGTTGTTAGGAATAAAATATTTCTGGTTAAGGAAATCACAGACTTTTTTTTTTTCCAGAGAGAGGAAGCAGGGGAGGAAACATTGTGGGCACATCAATCAGAGCTCTGGTAAGCAGAGTCAGCCAGCTAACCCCAGGAACTGGACAAAGTCAGGGGTGGGAGTCTGGTGGAGGGGGTGGTGGGTGAGGGTTGGGAGGTGGGGGGCTGGGGGTTGAGCATGTGAAAGGAAAGCATGGTAGCTGAGTGACAGAGCTCATGGAGGAGTAAACCAGCAGGACCAAAGAGACAAGGTTTACCTCTGGGAAACTTCAAGCTACAGCATTTGAACCAGGTGATGAATTTCTCCATTCTGCACTGCACTTTAACCTCTGTATAGGACAGACCAGCCACGGAGTTTACACAGAGTAACATCTACTAATCAGGACAAGGAACAGCTAAGTCTATGCACACATGTCGATGCATAATGTGCTGAATTTCATACTTTCTTCAGAAGTGAGAGTAACAAAACAGTAACCAACATAGCATTCAATAATGTACATTAACTTTGACAGGGAGGCATTGTCAAGGTTGTCTGTGGGGGAGAAAACAAATTAGTTAGCATCCCAGGAGCCTGGGTGCTTCCTAATTCTGTCATCAATGTGGTGTTTTTTGTTGGTGGTGGCATTTGTTGTTGCTCTTGTTGTTTACCACAAGACCCCATTTCTGTAGCTATAAAATAGAGAACACGAGGGACTCAGTACGCCACTATTCTCCCAGTTTAGTTTGCAGACACAGACCCACAGGTTTTGGCAGAAATCTTTCCTGGAAGCTGGGACTGAAAGCTCATGTTTATAATCCCAGTGCTTGGGAATTAGAGGTGTGATGATCAAGTTCAACACCAAGCAAATCTACATCGTGAGAGACCCTGTCACAGACTGACAAACCAAGTGAAGGCAATCTAAGGTTGCCTTAGAGCAGCTGTGGTGGCGACCGACCTCTGGCAGCCCAGAAGCCTGTGACTCCTCCTTTCCCAGCCCCACCATCTCTGAACCACAGGGCAGCCTCTCAGAGCTGCCTGCCTGAGAAAGCAACTGTCCTCCAGAGGTTACTTTCCTATTGCTCATCTCTTCTCTCCCATGGGGCTGACTTTCCTGGTATAAGACACGTGCGCTGGAGCTCGCTTTGTAAATTGCTTGCCCATTGCTTCCATCTCATACTTTGCTTATGCCTAGTTTTTCTTTTCTCTTGTTTTTGCCTCTTTTCAATCAACACTAAAACTGTCCCTGGGGCGATAAAGAAGGCTCCCAGGGGTCCTGAGTTCAATCCCCAGCAACCACGTGGTGGTCCACAACCATCTGTAATGAGATCCGATGCCGTCTTCTGGTGTGTCTGAAGACAGCGACACTCATATAGACAAAATAAACCTTGTTATGAATATTGCTTTTTGGATAAAGAACTGGAATTATGCTTATTACTTTGATAGGGTTAATGTTTCTAAAAATTTTAATGTTTTAATAATACAATTTATTCTTCTACATTAGTGTCCTGATTTCTTTTCTGTTCTATTTTCTTCCTTTCTTCATAACTCATGTGACATTCTTGATTTCCCAGAGTTCTTTCTTCCTCCTTGTTTGCTTTCATCATTAAATTCTGGCTTCCTATACTCTCTGCTAACCGTTACCTCTCCAGCTTAGAGTTGAAACAGCAAAAGTTGGTAAGAAAGTCTGTGTTGTGATAAGAGCTTGTCAGCTATTCTACAGAAATCATAAAAACTTGTTTTGTTATTTTATGCGTGTGGGTTGTTTTGTCTGCATGTATGTCTATGTACCTCATGTATATACTGCCATGGAAGCTAGAGGCTGGAGTGAGACTCACTGACCTGGAGTCAGAGACTGTGTGCAGTCATGTGGGTGTTGGGAATCCGGGGTCTCCTGGAAGGGCAGCCAGTGTTCTTAGTCGCTGAGCTACATCTGGAAGTCTGCTAAGGAGAAGGAGGTTGGCTGCGCCCCTCTCTGTGCTGGAGGAAGTAGAGGTTGCTCTCCTCCTCTCACAGCTGCCTATGCTCTTCTTTCACCCGTGTCTGCTGTTTCAAGTCTCTGCCTCCATTTCCACCTTCCCAAGTGCAGACCTCTTACCCTTAAACCTTCACATAGTTTAATGGGAGGGCAGGATTTAAGATGAATTGGTTTTGTAGTTAGCCAGCAAAAAATAAAAACAACCCGACTTGTTCAATTCCTACTAAGAACTTCAAGATGATGGCCACAGAGGATTGAGCTACATGGGGGACTCTCCAGTATGTCGTGCTTTCCGCAGGTGTGCAGGTTGTATGCCCATGAATATTTTCATTCACTGTTCCGCTATTCATTAACTAATTTTACAATCAAATCTTCATTTTGCTTCCCACTGACAACAACCTCTGCTTTCCCAGAGGCACCAACACTTTCGCTGGCTGCTTGCCTCTTCCTCCTGAGGCTTCTCTCCATAGTATTTGACTTCTGGTGGTCTCTGCCATGCTTCTTTCAAGGAGTCTGAGAAATGAGGGTGACATCATTAATATCCTGTCTTCCCTTCTCCTGCTTTCCTGGAGTTTCATCCTATTTGGGTTTTTTATTTTCTCTTATCTTCTGTCTTTGTGGAAGAAAGTTAAGGTAAGCACTTGCCCTACATCTTCCATACTTAATAAGAAACAAAATCTAGTTTTGTTTCCCACAAAACTTTCTCCTCTGATTTTTGTTATAGGTTTATACTTAGTAAAGGGTAGAGTGTTTATTAGACTAATAAATTATTATATCTGAAATGGTATTTAATAGAAAAGACTAAAAGACACTAATAAAAGTGTTTCCTTTTGATTCAATATTCTTTATTAAACATTTAATAGAGAAAGCCATCTCAAAAACCACTTTATATGAAATCAAGTTTTTTGAGATATGATTTCTCTATTTAAATATATATATACACACACACATATATATCTTATTTAATAATTTAATGGTCAATGGATGTTTCCTATGGTCCTGGTACTGCTCTGAATACTTGCTTATATAGCATATTTGTTTTAAACGTAACTGGATTAGGTAGAGGGTGTGGTTGTTATTTGTTTTTTTTTGTTTTTTGGGGTTTTTTTTGTTGTTATTTTTCGTTTTGTTACACAGAAGGATCATGGAGGAAAGTAGATCTGACTAACTCACTGTAAAGTCGAAGAAAAGGAAGCCCCGAGGGACCTCATATATTCTAAACTTGTGGTGGCCTCAGTCTTTGTGGTTAACTGCCTTGTATCCATGTATTGATCCTTGCACAGGATTGGCTGTTCTGGATGCTTTAAAAACAAATAAGGAACAAAACTATAGGGTGTAATGGCACAGTTGCCCTGGGGTGTAGATGTAAATTGCTGATACAGTAAGGAGTGAGACCAAACATACTCGAGTCCATGCCTGCTGGGCAACGCTCTACCTCCAGCCTATACTCTTGACCCAGCATTTGTACTCTAAACATTAAAAATAAAAAACAATCCTAAATTGTGAATCAAGGTATAATTTATTCTCTACAAAAGTCAAATGGAAGTTGTCCATTACTTTGTCACCTTGGGAAACAGAAAACCTTTCTCCAGTCAGTCTTTCGGGTATCAGTGACACTCTGAATGTGGTTGTGGCTAAGCTGTAGGGGGAAGCTTTATGTAAAAGTCAGACCAGACTGAAAGGCAGCTGAAGAGCATCAGTCAAGTATTTCCTGGGTCCTCAGATACTCTTTTGATAATTGTTGAAAATTCTAACCAGAAAAAAAAATCGGACTCCTAAAAGCAAAAAGAGCAATGAATAATTTTGAGTCATTTCCTGCCCTTTTGCACTCTTTGTCACGCTAACCAAGGACAAAAGTAGAGTCGTGTGAGCTCCCTCATGGGAGCAAGAACTATTCTAAGTGCTTCGTTCTCCTCCAGTTGTTCTTCTGGAATCTAACAGAGATAGTCCTGCAGATAGATGCTTACAGAGATAGAAATAAGGGCTCAAGTTGGCAGAAATCAACACGTGTACATTTTACACACACCTTTCTACCATTCCAAAGACTAGTTCCAGTCAAACATACAAAGCTCGTGTGTACTGTGAGGAGATTTCTCTGGTGTACATTTAAATATTGATTTTCTTTCTAGTTTTGTTGACAGCTCACAATGACTACTTTGAAAGAGTGGCTGCTTCCCTCCTGGTCTGAATTTTACTTAAAGCTTCCTTCCACAGCGAAGCCAAACAAAATTCTAGAGTCTTACAACAGAATACAGCATTAGCCTCAGAAAAGACTCATATCCATAAAGCTCAACAACTAGGAAAGAAGAGCAAAGATGAACTTGGAGCCTCTTTGTTTCCTCAAACATGTGGAGTATTTCCAAGAGTTCAAAAATACCTTCTGTGAGAAAGAGAACCAGCAGGAGAGTGTGTCTCCTAGAAATTACAGGAAAACCGCACCTGTGTTACCTCAACAATATGGCTGCCTAAACGAGACCTGGACAAGGATGACAACAGCAGACATTCTAACATGAGAAGGGGAAGCACCAGGGCCCTAACCCTAAACAAAGAACTCCAGGAAGCTAAGGAAGGCTGAGAGCAAATAATCTACCCCAGAGAAGACAGCCCTACTTGGTTATCCAATACCAAGTGGTCAGTCTGGAAATCATGTACATACAAGTAACACTAAATGGAACGGAGAGGTTTCTATGTATGCACTGTATATGTATACAACACCAGTGAGAGAAAAAGAAGTCCTTTGAGAGAGAGAGATAGGGCAGGGTGCTGAGGGTAAGGAGTCTATAGTAGGGGTATAAGGGAGGAATGGGAAGGGGGAAATGAGATAATTATATTTTAATTTCAAAAAAATTTAAAAATATATCTTGCTTGAGGAAGAGTAGTAGCAGGAATGGAGGTAGAAAAGGAGAATGGGGATAAATATGACCATAATACATTATGTACTTAGATAAAAATGCCATAATGAAACCCATTGTTAGCGACAATTAATATATGCTAATAAAACATTATTGAAGATGCCACTTGCAACAGCTTGTGGCTCTTCCTGCAATCCTAGCACTGGCAAGGCAGGAGTGAAATGATCACTATGTACTTTAGGTCCTCCTGGGCTACATAGTGAGCTTCAAACCAGCCTGTGCTGCAGAAGGAGACCTGTGCCAAAAGTAAAAAATAAAATAAAAATTTAAAAAATACCTTTTCTTCTTAGTAGTAAACTGTGATAAGAAAACCGCCAAGAAACAGAAAAACCTATAAAATTCACCAACAGAGCTATAGGACTGTAAGAAAAAAAATCAAGTGGGGTTGGCCTCAGCTAGGTCCTTTTCCTTTAGATGACCAGCAGGATATGCTTTTGTTTAGAAAAAAAAAACCTGATCATGAGGCTACCTTGTATGTTTACATTTTTTACTTAGTGATTCTTTTTTCTTCATGAACCCACAGTTATATGTGCATTTGAGCAAAGAAAGAAGTATGTAGAGCCCACCAGATGGCTCAGAGGGCACTTACTGCCCAGTTTGAGGACCTCAGTAAGACCCCGAGAACCCATATGACAGAAGTAAAGAACTGACTCCCCCAGAGTTTTCCTCTGACTTCCATATACCTGAATCACTCTCATAAAACACACAAACAGGAAAGCAAACATAATTTATTGTTCCTTAAAAGCATATGGATGATAGATGGCATTTACCCAGGAGAAGGTTGGAAGAGGGAGAAGGAGTATCACTGCCTGGCATCACGATATGCATAACTAAGACTGTGGCCAAGCCAACCTCAGAAAGCCCAGTGCACACTACTGGCAGGGAATCAATATTCTGTGACTTTAAAGACAAGTAGAAGCTGCCAGAGATAATCATTGCATAGGTTGGGCACATATGTCCCTTAAACCAAGTAAAGTATAGTTCAAGATTTAAAAATCAACTTACGAGGAGTTAACAAACCTCTAGAAATCTCACTAGTCTTCCTTTCAGGGGAGGATAATCTCAGACTCTTCTCTGTTCATTCCTAACATCCCAGCAGAAGACTCCTGAGTTCTGGATCGTGGACTGCACTTTGTCTTGAAACTCACTTGCATTAGGATAAAGCGGATTGTTCAGGAGGATGCTGCATACATCAGGAACGTTTAGAAACGTTGAGTTCAATTTCTTATGATATGAGCTAGGCACACCTATCTTTTGCTCCAGAGAAGACACCTTCTCTATCTTCCAAGTTTGTTAGTATGTCAGCATTCTTGAAAAGACAGCTTAGGACTAGCACACCCACGTGAGTTTAGACAATAAAAATGTCTTCAGACATCAGCAAATGTTTCCAGGAGATGAGGTGCTGGGCACAGAAAACTAAAGAAAATGTTTCAACAGCCAGGCTCTCCTCCCCTGACACTGACTGCTACACACCGTGGATACTGATTTATCCTTTCTACACATGGGGAATTTCCAACAGCAACTAAATTGTCTGATATTTTAATACAGAAAAGCAATTGCTTTAAAAGTGGTCAGTATGTGTATGGTCTTCCCAGACATTTCCTAAAGTAGAGTTACAAACGAAAGACACGGGGTTTTCATAACTCCTGGACTGGAAATCTGCAGGCCAGAAACACTTTTCACATAAGTGCATGTCTAGAAGGTGGCACTTCGAACCCTTGCTCATTGTGGAAGAAGGGAGGAGCCTGGAAATGCCCAGAAGAGCCTGAAGTGATGGGAGGAAGGATAAGAGTAAAACTCTGAGGGGACATTGGCAGGTAGTCGCCCTCCAGGGCTCTCTCAGCATTCTCTCTCCATCTCCTCTGCTCCAGGGAGCAACTGTAGCAGGTTATTGGAATATGGATCATAACATTGCCTGGGACTTCCCGCCTATGTTCTGCTTCTCCTAAAAAAATCAAATTCACAGGAGGAAGATGTGTTATTTTTGCTCTTTTATCAGCCCATGTGCGCCATTGGCTGTTTGGTTTATCTTTATTAGATGTGCAATCTTCAGGAAATAAACATTTTATAATTCGAGCAGCCTTTAAAAATATCTTATTCATTTACACTAAGATGTCTGTTTACTTTTATATACTAGGAAATCAATATCTTTAAGTCAATTCTCTAAAAATAATACTTTTTCTAAAGACATCTTTAATAACAATATTGTATTTATGGAAATAGAATGATAAAAATATTCTATGAGAAAATTCTCCTTTTTGTTGAAAAATATCTGGTGTCATATTCATAGTAATAATTCTATAATGATTAAAATCACTTTATTCATTGTAAGAAATTCAGTTACTCCAAGGAAACAACAGTATGCTGCCATTGAAAGCTGAAAAGAAAGTGAACACTGGTGAAAACCAAACTTCCACTTGTCACTCACACCCGACCATTTATTCCAGAACTCATTCCTCAGCCCCGGGATCCCTGACGTCCAGTTTTGACAAAACTGATTCTCCAAGGTGTGACAAGCTAGTGCGAGCAAAGTCTAGCAGTTTAAAAGTTACATGCTCGGAAAATAGTTTAGAGTGTTAGACTGAATACAGAAGTCTACCATCTTCATCATGCCAAAGAATCTAAACTTCACAACGTGTCTTCACGTGCCAGCATGAGTACTCTGTAACTCAGTGGCCAAAAATTGTTTCTGAGAGCCGCACACAACGAATCCTCTCTCTACTCCCATCCCATACTCCCCAGAGACAGAGTTTGAAGCACAGGGAGCTTGACCACCCTCTATGTCTCTATGTGCCCTGCCCTTCACAGAGCTTGCCCATCCTCTTTCTCTATATGTCCTGCACTTTCTTCTTTTTTGGGTCCACTCCTAGGAAACAATGTTTTTTTTTTTAATGTTGTTTTCCCCGCCCTATCTGTAACTCTGGCTATTCTGGAACTCACTCTGCAGACTAGGCTGGCCTTGAACTCACAGAGATCCACCTGCCTGTCTCACACGTCTGGAATTAAAGATGTACACACAACCATAACCACCACTGGACTTGATCTGTGTTCTTAATTTAAGATGTGATTGAATCCATATGTGGGAGCATCAGGCAAGCCTCATGTGACTGAAAAAAAATGACAGACCTTTGTCATGGGAATGCCAGGTATCAGCTGTCAGACAGGGAACCTGTCTTGTGAGAAATCCTGTTTCTGACCTTTACAACCACATGGTGCAAATGGTCTAAACATCTTTTTCTTTAACACATTGAAGATTAGCACCGATTACAATGATGTCTATGTAAAATGAAACCCTCTTGTACTTTGCTGCAGCCCAGTAAGTATTTTGGATTTATTGATATTATAGCTTAAACTTGATTGATTCAAAGAATATATTCACAAAAAGAAGGGTGTTGGAGAACCCCAAAGCATGTTTGCTCACATAGTCAGGTGCTCACAGAGACTTTGAGCCATGCTAGCCAGTGACTACATTTCACTCAGGCTCTCTCAGCCCAACCTGAAGTTCTCAATGACATCATGGGAACTTTTTGCAGTGTTAACTGTCTTCGGAACTGGGCTGGAAGAGTGATAGGGTGTGCTCCCTGTTAGATCTGGAGAACTGAACATATTTTGTCCTTTCTAAACTCATGCACAGTTGGTCATCGTGCAGAATGAATGGATGAAAGAAATACCTGCTGGCTACACCTTAAGTGAGTTTGGGTCACACTAGGTAGTCCTCAGGTAACTTGTTTTCTCTTGTCTCTGTTATTTGAGGTTAGTTTTTGATCTCAGATGAAGATCGTCTCTAACTCCTGAGTGAAACAACAGTGTACTCTAGTAACTTTCTGTCATTAGACAGTCTTAGTGGAGCAAGCATAGACTCCATCTTGATTTGAAGCTCCAACTCTGTAACTAGAAATCCCCTCTCTCATGCAAACCATGCCTGCTCCATACTGGAAGAATTAGCAGAGCGAGGGAAAAAAGACAGCTTTTCTTTCTCCTCCTCTCTAGTATATCAACAGGTTTTTTTCTAAGTTGTTTATGAGTGGTAATTCATGGGAAGAAAACATGTGGAAAGTCAGGAGTGAGACCTAATCCGCACTGTCATTTCATAGAGGAGCAGTATTTTCTGGGGCTTTAGGGACATTAAACTGTGACTCTCTGATGGCAACTTTTATGAGCTCATCAGAGGACATCCCGCTATGAAAACTCACACTGGAGCTTGGTGCCCAGTGGAAATATAGAGAGCTGCTAAGAGCTCAGCATGGTGGTTAGGTCACTAGAAAGGATTCAAATGTCTCTGTGACAATGAAGTCAAGCTGTCAGGATTGGAATGCCTGCCAGAAGAGAAGGATGTTAGGAAGAAAGGCTGGCTTCTCCCCTGTTTCTGTGCCATATTCAGAACACCATCAGACCTCATCTGAAGACAAGAGGACTCATCCTTGATCTTAGGCTTGTAAAACCATGAGAAAAATCACCTTTTTCTTTTTTTTTTCTCTTTTCTTTTTTTCGGAGCTGGGGACCGAACCCAGGGCCTTGCGCTTGCTAGGCAAGCGCTCTACCACTGAGCTAAATCCCCAACCCCACCTTTTTCTTTTATAGCTCAGCTCGTGTATTTTTCGTAGAAACAGAACATGGTTGCCCCTCTCTGTCTCACTATTGTTACCCTCATTGTCAAGGATGTTTTGCCTAAAATTCACTTAAAAAAATGCATCTACATGCTGGTTTAATCCTTTAACTGCTGGAAACAGCAGATAGACCAGCACCATCTATTGATGCCCTGTGACTCATTCAGATTTAAGGTACTCCATAGCACCCCTCTCCAGCAAAGAAAACAGCTCCCCAGGGCAGGTGTGACCCAAGTGACTCAACACCAGCTACTAAGACCATTCTTGGTGTCCCTGCTTTGCTCATTGGAGAAAACTTTTTCTTCTCTAACTTAATCCAATTAATTGCCCATCATTGGGTTATACAGCTATGGATAAAACTGTTTAAGAAGCCCCTAGATGGCAATTCTCACGCCTCTTTTCCCAAGCCCTCTCAGATCTACTGTGGGTCAACTCCATCTACATTAGCTATTTTATTCTATGGTCTTTTACTCCCAGTTCTGAGTAGAGCTGCTCTGTGGTTAGTTGATCCTAAGTGTCAGATTCTGGGAACACTTCCTCCTACTCCCTTCTAAAAACAGCACACTTAAATGACATAATTTATTTCTCAGTATTGGGCTAGATTGTAGGTTAGAGAGGCCATCTACAAGGTTGAAGGTAATTGTCAGGGCATTCACAAAATCCTTTTTGATCTTAATTTTTTTCATTGGTTGTTTTCTGAGATTATAACTAAAGTTATGCCCAGAGATTTTTAGGTAATTAAGGTGAGAAAGACACTAGAAAATGCCATCTTCTTTTTATGGAAACTCATGGTCACCGTATTGAAGAACTCTAAAGTGCTATTCCTGTTGGAGGCCATTTAGCTTGTTTTGATGTAGTAGACTTGAATGTAGTCTGGGCTATTCTATATATGACTTTTCAGTGTGTGTGTGTGTGTGTGTGTGTGTGTGTGTGTGTGTGTGTGTGTGGTGTTGAGCAATATAAAAGGAACTTACAATAATCACAAAGTTTTAATTCGTGGTATACATACACACATACACACACACACACAGAGAGAGAGAGAGAGAGAGAGAGAGAGAGAGAGAGAGAGAGAATGGTTCTAAGGCAGAACAAAGCATAAATAGCTGTTTTGTCAGAATAAGTTTCTGCATGATGTTCACTAGTAAATTCTAAGAACTTAGACCAATGCCTGATATAGAAAATCCACAGGATTGATGAATATTTCTTGAATTGAATGATTTAACCATTTATATTTCCTTCCTCTACAATAAATAACCAAAAGTACTACCTCTCAGTTTTTATGTGAGATTAAATTTTATCTAATTCTAACAATACACCTTTACTATGACTTTTGGAACACCACAATATGCCAGCTCTATTCTTAGAGGCTCATATCAAAATTACTTAGTTTTATTTTCTCAGCAACTCTGCAAAGTTATGGCTATTTGTGTTTTTATAGCAAAAGAAACAATGTAAATAAGACTTAACTGAGATAACATGAAAAATAGTAAAGAGAGAACCTAATTACTAGTCTTTTGCCTTTATGTCTAAAGTTTTATCTATTACTATGCATTGTAAGTTTCATGTAGAAATTATTTTATGGTGTGTGTGTGTGTGTGTGTGTGTGTGTGTGTGTGTGTGTGCGTAGGGGAAATATAAATTGTATTTTGTCCTTAAATTTTTTTCTAGCCCTTTTCCATTCAGCCAGAATCCATCTTTGTTTACACTGATTCTATTCTAGATCTTCACTTTCTGCAGTTCTCTGGAAAATTTGGGTTTTGAGTGGTAAAAGGTGCATCATATTAACTTGTAACTGCACTTGGTTGATAGAATATACTAAGATCTAACCGAGGGAAACCTATTTAATTCTAGGAATAACTGGCAGATGCTGAAAGCTTTCCTAAGATCAAGGTAACTTGAAGCCCTATTTATATAATACCTACAAGTAGGTACTACTTGGCTGATTATATTGAAAATATAAACTACAATGAGGAATACATAGATGCTAAAATAGAAGTTGAAGATGCAAGGCTAATTTTAAATATGATTTCCATGTGCTTCAAATGGAAGGTTTAAAGGTTTTGGAGTTGTTTGACATATTATGCAAAGACAGTGAAAATGAGAAATGCCACGTTTTATTTCCAAAGCTCTATCATCGAATTGCTTAAGATACAATAGATAAAGTATGGCCATGTATTTTATATTTTCTGATTACAAAGGAGATTATGTTGCACATCAATTCTCAATTCAAATGTTCTGTACCGTGTAAGATATCTTGACCCATAAGGGGGATTTAGATGTGCCAACCTCAACTGCTCTGCCCTTCTTTTAATCACACACTGCCCTGGACTTTTTGCTTTACCTCCTGTCTCCTATTGTCCACTGTATATTCAATGACTGAATGAATGAATGCAAGGCAATGGCGTAGTTGGAATAAATTGTTTTCTTAAGAACTTTCATTTCATATCTACTAAAGCCATGCTTGACCATAGTCTGGCCCCTCCTTATGATCTACGATAGCCTTCCAAAGTGTGTTCTATCTCTAAGTGCTGCCAGCTGTTTTTGACAAACTTTTTGTAAACGACATCAAAGAGTATAAGTTGTGCCTCCACAGTAGAAAGAACAAGCTGTGATCCAGAACTTGGGAAGCAGATGCCTCGTCTACCTAGTGTGGCCCAAGCTAAACAGGATATGCAATAAAATTCTGTGACAAGGAAAGAAAAGAAAAAAACAAAAAGGTTACTCACACTTATATTTTATTATCACAAAAGCCTTGTTTCTCCTTTCTCTTGCCATAGGAAGATGACTTGGAGGATGATATTGTTCTGAGGGCGCTTGTTTTAGTGGGTGAAGAAACCTAGGATCTCTGAGGTCTTCCTTAAAGGCTGAGCAGCTTTACCAAAGGGTGGACCTGACAGTCCATGACTACCTTCACCTCTTCCAGGCTGAGCTTGGTGCTGTGGGAGAAGAGCTAGGTGTGACTTGAGATGTGTTCTCTGCTCTACTGCTGGGAACCCTTTCTAGGAGTGAAAAAAAAATACTTCTCTCTTAAGCAGCACACTTGTTTTCTAGCAAGCCCAAGAAAGCATAGCTTGCTCTTTGGAATTCTGCTAAAGCATATAAATTGTAAAGATATTTTATGCCACTCTTAACTTTCCTTTTAAGAAAAAGGATGCTCTAGTTTGTTATTTTCAATGTTTCTTAGTAGGACAATGAATGAGAAAGTGTATAAAAACTTTTAACTCTCATGAATCTCCTCAGGTAAAGCTACATTCACAGATGTCCTAACCAGCTTTATTTCACAACAACTTGGTTTCTGTATACCCCCCCTCTTTGAAAGGAGAAAGGGTGTTTTCTTCCAAAACAGACAAAAATCTTACCTTGGACCTCCTGTTTGAAGCAATCCCATGTTTTAGCCAAACTCTCATAAGTGAACACTAGTCACTAATTATTCCAGTCCAGGTTGCATGAAAATAGAAATAAAATATAGAATATTAGTTACACAAAGGGGAATTTGCCAGATTGCTTCATCAAAGTCCCCCCCCCCATGTCATAAAAATGTCCTTTCATTAATCAAAATATCACCTGAATGAAGTCATCATGTTTAGCCTGATTGCATTTCCCGCATATATGTGCAGCTGCATTGGCCTCTCATAAATGTCATTTGATTATGAGAAAATAAACAGGGAGGGACTCAAAGGGAGTCAGTCCGGGGCCTGCTTGTTTACCTGCGGCAGCTTTCTTAGCTGAAGAACAAATGTCATGCAAATGGTGCACCAGCAATGAGCTGCCAATCACTCTGGCCTGGCATTCATGATGATTTGCTAAATCATTTAAAGAGACATGCTTTACTAAATGAAAAAATATCAGCAGCGAGGGCCTGTGTTTAAACATGGGGCTGAGTTATTATCCCAGTAGGCTGGAATGAAATGAAGACATCTTCCAATTAAAGCTTGCAGATGAACCCAGACAAACCCCCCTTTTTTTTCATAAAGACAAGCAGATTATGATTGGGAAGGAACAGCGACAGAGGCTTTCATTACACGCTGATTATGGTGATAAAATTCCCAGTGCTGTGTGTCTGCGGGCCCAACTTCACATTTGAAGGTTTTTAATATAATTTCCTTAGGGTGAAATGCTGAAGATTTATTAAACTTTATGAAGGGCTTACAGATCCAATTTAAGAGGACATATCACAGGGCAAAACTGACAGACGATAAAATACATTCCAACTATAAGAAGAAGAAGAAGAGGGGAAAAAAAGAAGAAAAGAAAGTTGAGCTGTGAAACTGTTTTTAAACATTTTTTGTTGTTGCTGGCAGTGTTCAAAGTGAAGTCAGCCATTTCCCCCCGAGTGGTATAGCCTTGTTATACCACTGAAGTTTCTTCATGCTTTTTACAGGTTTGGTTTCCACCCACAGCAGGGATGTTTGGAGGGCTCACCCAATTTAATCCTAAATAATTAAATAAGTGAAAGTACCCAAGTAATCTTGAACTCATTGGTTTGTAGGAGCCCACAACACTCAGAGTTTGCCTGAAATGAGCCATGCATAGCTCTCCTCCCAGCAGGCCAGTGTTTATTAAGATACTCACTTCCCGGATCAGCTTCCCCCTTCCATTTTCATCATGTAAGACAAGTTGAGCAACTTTAATTATCTCAGTTTTGACTCAAAAGATCCAAATGATTTACAGAGATGCCTTTGGTTTTTATCATGGCTCCACGAACCTATACTCCAGAATTGAATGTAGGTGGAACGTTTATGGGAAAACAGGGAGCACAGACTTGCTTTTCCTCTTCCAGTGAAGAAAACTCTTCTAGATCTGGCTTCACCACAGTCTATGTAACTTCTCGAGGTAGCTCTGCTCATTCCTAAACAAAGGCTATAGGTAAGAAAGCAACTGCAGAGCTAGGCAGGATGAACTGGTCAGCCATTGTGGTACATGGCTTTAATCCCAACATGGAGAGGCAGAGGCAAGCAGATCTCTGTGAATTCAAGCTCAGACTGCTCTACAAAGTGAACTCCAGGCCAGTAGAGACATGGCAAGACCATGTCTTAAAGAAACGAAACAATAAAAATCTGGAGCTAGAGAAATGGCTCAGCCAGTAAAAGCTAGATTCGCAACCAAAAGACAGGGGAAGCAGCCACAGGACACTCACTTCTACTGCCTTCTTCTAGAAGGACCTACTCTGGGAAATTTGCCTACTTCACACTGTTGATGGAAATTCCTCTGTGTAGCTTTTCTGGTGCCCCCTCCCCTTCTCTCCATTCCACCTTCCCTCCCTTTCTTTATCCATTCCTTCCTTCCACAACTTCTTGAAATGTACATTATATAGCCTAAAAAGTACTTGTATTTATCCAGATATGGTAGTAAAATCTATAACCGTAACCACTCAAAGATTAAGGCTGGGCTGGACTGGAAATCATAAGTTTAAAGAATAGCTAGTCTTATGGCTAGTCACTATAAGGGAAGCATCAAAGCCAGGCTGTTTGTCAGAACAACTGTCTTTCTACCTCCAGTGGGCCATGGATCCATTATTTTATCTACGTATTTAACACACACACACACACACACACACACACACACACACACACACACACACCCTACTGACTTTGTAAGAAAGGCAAGAGAATTTATGAAATAAGTGGACTGTGATATGCTTTGCTGAAGAAAAACCAAGACCTTCCTTTTGCTGAGCATTGAAACATCAGTGACATGGCTAGAATATCAAAGAAAACCTGACTTCCAGTCTCCCGACTCTGTCATTCTTCTGTATTAATTATATAACCACAGATTAATAATAGGTCAGAGGTGTGAAAAGGCAGATATTTCTTAGTACCTACATTATTATTAAGAGATTTATTTACAACACGACTACTCATGACTCATAATAGGTTCTGAAAGCAAATTAACTCAGCTAATAATAATGACATAATATAGATTAGTATTTTACTTAATATTACATGCTCTCTGCCTATGAATGAAGAGAGGTACCGACGGAGATACACTGCATCATGTCTTTCTTTTAATAGCTGGATACTTCACCCAGAAGAGGTTTTGCTTTTTGTGTGTGTGGCGTTTTTTTTTTTTTTTTTTTTTGTGTTTGTGCCCTTGATGCTACTACACTTTCTGTTCAGTATTCAAAAGACCCTGGTTCTTCTTACTTCCTTACTTACCTTTTTAATGCACTAGAATGTGTTTGCAAAGATATACTTGAGGATCTGAATGATTCCAGGTCATTTAGGCTGCCATAACAAAATGCCTTTACTGAATGAGTCATAAACAACAGAGACACCACAATATCATAGTTGGAGGCTGAGGTGAATGCACTGGATGATGTGGTATCCAGAAACTACCCTTTTCCTCATTCACAGTTGAAATCTTGCTATGTCCTCTCATGGAGGCTAGGGAAAAAGAACTTTGAATTGCTTCTAAGAGAGTAATCCACTGAATGAGGGCATTCATGTGCTAATCACCAAAGATATCTAGAAGGTTAGAGGTTCAACATGTTAAATATCTTTTCAAGTGGCATGAGGTTTACCTTGACTTTGTAGTTACTAATTCAAAATGGCTTACTTAGTCCCACACTGGGTTTCACCCAACATTCCTACCTCATTGAACCCACATGGTTAGGGATTTGATAAAAATGAAACAAAAACCCCAAAAATCAAACAAACAAACAACAACAACAACAACAAAGCCACCGAACAAACACAAACCACAACCACCACAAACAACACTACACCACCATTAATAAAAACCAAACAAACAAGCAAACATCCTTCAACTGTGATCTTGATGACCTAAGGAAGAGCTGGTATACTTCATGGAACCGCAGAACAAGCCTGCCTAGAATTAGGGAATCATAAAGAGTCACAGTGCAAGCTGAAGGCCTAAGCCTGACTGCTTCTCTATGCCCATCAGGTGATCCAGATGGTTCCAGAATACAGACCATATGGAATGTATACCTTTTGCCTGCCCTTGCCATGGTGACAAGGTAATTTAGCACAGTAAAAAATCGGTTGTACACTTCCTGTGCACTTTAATGTAATCACATTCCCCTCTTTGAGAGGCTATAACTTTAAGGGTTATATTTAAAGTTGGTTGCTGTCATAGGTAACTTCAGGAGTCAACTTCAGGAGTCAACTTGACACCTGAGATGAGGGAACTACAACTGAGGAATTTCCTCCACTGGAGTAGTCTGTGTGCCCGTGGAACATTTTCTGGATTTGCAATTGATGTAGGAGGGTCAAGCCCACCATGGGTGGTATAATTCCTAGGCAGGTGTACCTGGGCTTTATAAGATAGGGAGCAGAGCAAATCAGGGAGGTAAGCCAATAATCAATGTTCCCTTGTAGTTTCTGCTTCAAGCTCTTGCTTGACTTCCCTTGATGATAGACCACGAACCTGCTGGCTAAAGGAACCCTTTACTCCTCCAACGAAAAGAACATACATAACAAGTAAGGATCACCTATTCCTGTCCATGTACTCATACATTCAACTTTCCAATACAGCCATCTGTTTGAACTGAAGACAAAGCAACAGTTAAGTCTCACTTTATTCATACTCCTTGGGTACTAAACTGGTATAAAATCATTTCAGGTAACTAGTAAACTGGTTGAAAATTTCCCTGAGGGTTGTAGAAACAAAGGAGGAGATAGGACATCTTTCTTCACTTCCAGCAAGCAGAAGGTAGAAACTATCCACATGCAGCTTTATTTTAATATAAGACTATGTAGCTCTGCCTATAGATCCTTTCATTGGTGAATAAATTACTGTTTTCTCCCTTCCCATTGCCCCAAAGGCATTAAAATAACAATGTTGTTAGAAGTAAAGAAGATGTGTAGAGAAGCAATGTTTAGTTTATAATAACACACTCTAGAGCTGTGAATCTTCTTAAGGCATTGGCTGGTAGAACTGAAAGAAACTTCCATGAGCATTTGAACTGATGTTCTGTGTTATAGGCAATTCTACCAGTTTTCTCAGGTCATGGGCAAAACTGAAGGAAAGGGCAGGAAAAAGGTGAACGAGAAATTAAAAATGGATAATAAAGGAAGCATTCTATAAAGCAAAGGTACAATCTTTGGGGAATTGTAAAGTGACATTTAAATTCCAAGAGTGAGAAATGAAATAGAATTGAAAAATGATATTGAGAACTAGAAAAGTACCAAGTACAGTCTTTTGCCCTTTATATATAAGTCCAAATGGATTTTAAGAGACTTAATTCAAACACATATTTAGTGAAAGCGGTTTTTTGCAAAGTAATCTTCCATGCTCTGTGTCAAGATGAATTTATAATGATTCCTGACTAGATAGGAATTAAAATCATGAAGAAACAGAAAAACTCCCAATTTGGGAAAGGTTTACATAATTTTGGAAATGAGGAAAATATAATGGAAAGATTTAATGGAAGACTATCTTTGGAGTATGACAAGAAGAACAAATGAGATGGCAGCAGTAGTGAGGAGGGTTGCAGATTGTGGCCACTGAAGGAACATTGACAGGAAGGTGTACATGCCATGTGGGACTAATGAATATCCCTGATAGGCCAATGGCTGAGGTTTATGTCAGTCAGTCAGTAGTGGAAGAGTTTATAGAGGTTGTGTTTAGAGTGTAAAGATAATTACTTTTCTAGTTCTAACTCAGATTTTAGTTTTGGGAGTTTTGGCGGTAGATAAATACATAAAAATGTGCTCTATAGTAAAAATATAAAACCCAATGTGAAGCTCCACCCTGTCCATTCAAAATGGCTACTCTAACTGAATAGAAGTTAATTAAGTTGTATAGTTGGATGATTTTAGTGTTTGAGTTTTTCAAAAATTGCAACATTTTTGTAACAAAGATTAATTTTAAAAAACTATGCAACACCCCCCCACACACAACCATGCTTACACCATATTAGATACAGAATATCTGAATTCTGTTTCCAAGGCCTAGGAGCAATATACCACCTTTTAGCTAATAGCTCTCAATAGCAGATAAAACTGCCCAAGAAAAACTAAAAGTTGCCAGGACTGTAAGTTCTTTCTCTTTTTCCTTCATCCTTGTTTCTGAAGAAAGTTTCATCCTGGTCTCAGCCTAGGCTCTGCCAACTTATATTTTTTTCACTCTTTGCCTTGGACAACTTGTCTGTCTTGCATTAGTCCATGGTTGACTTCCCTCTGCTCGTCTCTCTTGCTACATACTGATTATTGGGGCACTCTTACCATACACTGTGTCAGGTGCTACTGCATCCATACTATATTCTTTTGGCAATCCCACACTTTTAATCACTGGAGTATAAACAGAAGCACAGAGTCACTGAACCCCAGAACTATAATGAGCTTCGGAATCTGTGTAATTCATTAGCAAACTTTAACATATGATGATTCTGAATCCTAGCGAAGCAAGAACCACACATAAGCCCTCTCTAGAACAGAAAGTGAAAGATTCAAGGCCCCATATCCATGGGTTGTGTGGGCAAGTCCACCCACTAGGGTGACCTTCTAGTGCTCCAACACATGCTAAGGATGTCAATACTATTCGTTTAGCTGCAAGACATGATAAACTAAGAAGGAATCCATAATAAAATAACCCTCACGCAAATGGAAAAGTATAGAAAACTTAAGTATTATTTCTCTGTTTCATAAAATTATTCTTGTGGCATTTTGAGATAGCAACTTTTAGAAATTCTCAGGCAATTAAATTTCTTACACTGGCCGGTTATTACCCTGAAACCAACTAATGGCTTAGCAATCTGCTAGTGAAGATGTTCTTGCTTCACTTAAGAGAGCAAAGAAATACACAGATGAGTTGCCAGTATCCAGTTGGTTAGGTACAGGACACAAGAAAGATGTGGAGGACCATTTCATACATTGACTTGCATGCTAGTCTCTTCCTACTGGACCACTCCCGTGACCTTTTCTCTTCCCTCTCTTCATTGCCTTTTGCCTGAGGCAAGGAGAGGGGAAAGACATCTAAGGAAAATCAACTGTGTCTGTGAGGCTCCTTTGACCTGTGGTTTCTTAGCTGGACTCAGTTAATTTGAAAGCCTTGCCTGGCAGGTGATCACAGGGCCAGAGAAGACAGCGGCGGATATCCTAACCTGTATCCTAACCTGTTGCTTTATTCTCGGTCAGTGATGCAGTTCTGGCAAGGCTGCCATACCCCCACCCCAACTTTTGTGAAATAGAGCAGTCATTTGAACACTGTAAAATAGTTCTCTTCTCTTGTCTGCCATGTCTTGAGATGATAATAGCGTCACCTGGTGTTGGGTGTGCCTTAGTCCCCTAAATGTCCCACTAGTAATGATCAGTGAATAGTTTCTTTACATTCTCTAAATTGTCTCCTTATACTTTTATTAGAATGAGTTTTCGTTGCCTTCCCTGGGCTCTCACTGGGATAGCCTCTCTGGGGTTAATCCCAGTCCTCCGAACTCACTATTTGTCTTCTTTGTTGCACGAGCAGAGCCATCATCATAATGGATAGGATCAATTCTTGCTCATTTTGTATCTCATGGATCCACTAAGTCCTGGGAAGGGCAGCAAGCCTGAGCAGGAGATTGACTCTCAGCTCCCAGTGAACACTGAATATGCAAGACATCATTAGTGACAGAAGGATGAAGGAACAAGTGCTATACTTAGTTTACGTCAATCAATTCTAACAGAATTCTCCAGAATTACAGAGAGTGTCAAAAGAACTATTGTTTCTGTAGAATCCCGATCACATTCCTCACACAAAAACATGGCTAATTTGGTGGAGTAATTGCTGGACAAGCAACTATTTTAAAAAGTGGCTCCCCTTGTGTATCAAATGGCACATGAGCTGATTTGCTGTTGGGGCAACACAACCTAGAAAGACCTTGGAAGAGGGAACCTGAACTGAGAAGTCCCCTCCATTAGACGGACCTGTGGGCAGGTCTGTGGGAGCATTTCCTTAATTGATGGTTAATGTATGGGAGTACAGCCCACAGTGGGCAGGGCCACCCAGGGTCCTAAGTGATATAAGAAAGATAGCTGAGCACCAGCAGGGGGACAAGCCAGTAAGCATCTTTCCTCTATGGCCTATCCTTCAATTCCTTTCCAGACATTACTAGATGATGATAGACTACAAAGAGTAAAATGTAATAAACTCCTTCCTGGAACTGCTTTGGGTCAGTGTTTTATTTCAGCAGCATAACTAAACTAGAACAGCATGATTAGCTGGTGGGCTTTCAGCTACCCTAATTTCCCTCTTGAAAGGGTTGTTCTTGGGATGTTTCTTATTGTTTGACTCTAAAAGTTTACCTGTAATGACATTTCGGAATCATGGTTCTGTAGCTAGTGCCATTAATTTTAGGAGTTTCTAGATGCTTGGTAAGTGGGTCACTTACCGAGAATGCTATACTTGCCTACTTCCTGTTTCACCGTCTGTTTTCTGGTCCTGTGTGATATTAGCCTGCTCAATCATGCTTTCCTGATACCTGGGCTTCTCCACTGTCTTCCCTGTCATGAAAGACTGAAGCCATGAGCTCCAATGAATAGTTAAGTTCATTTGTAAGGCACCGTGGCCACAGACATACTGGAGTAAGTAAAACCTTACTCTCTCCTTTTAATCAGTCATTTACAGCTAACTGATGACAGTTCACTTCCCAGGGCTTCTAAGTGCTTCTAAAGCTGCTTTGCCTTAGGCATCATAGAAATCATTACTTGTGGGTATTTATTTATTTTTTGGCAATAGAGACAATATATCTACTCTTCTTGCTTAATGTTTGGAATGCTACAGAAGGAAAAAGATGTCTTTACAATCAATAGGTATCTTGGTTATTATTGCTCTTGAGAAATTCCATGACCAAGGCAACTTTTAGAAGAAAGTATTTAACTGAGGGCTTTTCTTATAGTTTCAGAGGCTTAGGACATGAGCGACACAGTGGGAAATATGGAAGAAGGCAGACAGGGATGTCAGTGGAGCAGCAGCTGAGAGCCTATGTGCTTTTCTGTAGGTGGTAGGCTAGGAGAGATTAAGAGTGGGCCAGGTGTGAGCTTTCGAAATCAAAGTCTACCCACTGTGACACAAGGTCCTCCAACAAGGTGACACTCCTTAAACAAAGCCACATCTCCTGATCCTTCTCAAGTAGTTCATCAACTAGGGACCAAGCATTCAAATACATGCACCTATGGAAGCCATTCCTCAAACCACCACAAGAGGAAATGGGACAATAGTAGAGATATGAAAGATCCATGTTTTATCTGAGACATTGACTGGATTTAAGTTCCTCATTTTCTCAGCCACTAATATTTACGACATTAATATTTATCAAGTTTTTCCAAGTGCTAGGGAAGGAAATACCTGAGGAGATTACTGTACTGAAGCGAGTAGGAAGAAAATGGAGGCCGTGTGTTCTCTAGTGTCTGTTCCATTTGGATGGAGAGGAAGAAGGCTCCCTCAGTCTGAAGGGGCCTATGGAGCCAGTGGTCTGGGAGGGACCATTTGGTAGGAAGGTTTGGTAGGAAACCATTAACCTAAAGTGAGACCCATAAACATCTTTCCAAATTTCCCGATAACAAATATTTTAATACTTTTGGCTGTAGAGTTTCTGTCTCCTGCTCTGATCTCCTCCTGTCTCAGAAGTAAACATATTAAACAAACAAACAAACAAACAAACAAAGGGGCTTGACTATCCTAATACAATTTTATTTCTAGGATGCTGAAATGTTCCTCCCACATGTTTTACATATCAATAAAGAAGGTTCTTTCTTTTCCTTTGTGATTTGGACACATAAAACTCATTCTTAATTCATACAGCCTACTGTGCAGTCTAGGTTTTGCTTATGGTCCATTAATTACTCCCCACATTTCAAGCTAGAACCAGGAGCCTAAAGACGGAAGGGTACTATACACCACTGCTCTGCCTAGAAATCAGCCTCCAACCCCATTCACAGCTGTTGGGCATGGCAAGGCAAGGACACAGTGTAGTTACCTAGACAAGGTGAGTCTGTGTCTAGGGATAAGTAGTGGGACTTTGTGAACTTCACTTGCTTGCCTGTAAATCAGATACATTAGACTGGCCTTCTGATGGTGAAATAAAAGCTGCAGAAGCACGTTGTGCTCTTACGTAAACTTGGTATACTATTAAAGAATATGCAAATCCACCAGGAAGAGCCTGAAACTCCTCCGCCCCCACCCCCACGCACAGTGCCGCAGATTGAATGTACTGCCTCAGAAGGCGATCTTCCCTAGACAGTGATAGAGCTTTCCCCATCAATCTGCCAGCATCCCAGTCTCTGAAGATTGGCTGGCTCACCTTGTTAGTACATGGAGGAGACTGCTTCATGGCTTTTTGCCGGCTGTCTCCATATGACACAGCTCACAGGGCTATACCTACCCAGCCAAGACCTGTGCTTGCTCCCAGCTTAATAGCTGTCTCACAGAGCACCCTTTCTACAGCACAGCATCAAGTGTTCTTCTAAAGGTCAGGCGCAATATGCCTGTGGTTAACTCATTTGGATATGTAATCAGTTGTCTTCCCAAGGGTGGCAGGTAGGGAATTTTGTGAGAGGACCACCCTCATGCTTGCTGTAGCAAAAAAATCCGCTTCTTAGTATTTTAAAAGTGCTTTCACAAAGATGAATTTTAATGCATCCCATCAAGCTGCTCGAAGCCCACTGTTTCTCTGATGACCATCACCTGTCCTCACACTCCTTTACCCAGAGTGACTGGGTACCGTCACAATACATTTTGCTCATCTTCCTTTCACATTTTCTTCTGAAAGTGTTGAGGTTTCTATTGTCAATGTTATGTTTCCCCCACATTTGCTCTGCTGAATACAGCTGTGATTTTTTTTCCAGAAAGAATAAAACAATTCCTCACAACAGAGGCTGCTCTGCCCTACTTTCTTGTCTCCGACATTATTTATTTTAATTTTGTGTGCTTCATCTAGTAAACACCTTTTAAATTTTCTTTCCTTTCTCCTTGTTTTCAGAGCCTGCTTCTTAGAGCAGAGTTAGATATGATATTCTCAACTAAGACACTTCGGAGAGAGGGCTTGGCACAAGTACGTTTTAAGAATTTGGTTAAAATGTAGTTGCTCAGATTTAGGTGCCAAGGTTTAGGTTAGGTTAAACACCATTTCTGCCATTGTACCAGTCATGTGATATCCCTGCCACCGTTTTCTGAGCTTTCGGGTTTCGGTCTCTGTCTGGCTTCATCTCCCTATGCTCCTGTCATTACCACACCACCAGACCAGCGCATTTCTGTGTGCTGAAGTGAAGTAGCTTCACCATTCTGTGGTTCTGTTCTTTCGTTCCTTTTCTTTCTAAACCTCCTATTGTACAACAAAACACTAATGTTACATTATGATCATTCTCACGACAGTCCGACACTTGTGATGCTGACAGAGTAAAAGATAACTTTCTAGAGCCTCCTCATGAAACTTGGAACACAATTTTTATAAAATGGGGGGTGGGGAATCACTTTTAGCAAAGAAGTAGGCAAGAGGAGCTCTTTCCTTTGAAAGGACTTTTTAGTAGTTTTAATAACAAACCATTCTGGGCCATTGCTATTGTATCTGAGAGGGACCAGCATCCCTCACCACTTCTGCCTTCTGAGCTTGAACAGTGTCACTTCAATTCAATCAAGTACAGCCCTGCGGTTTACTTTTATCTCAGGGTCAGCTTCAAATTGCAGGTATTGTAGCCAAGCTTCTTCCCAACCCCTGGTGCTCTGTGGTCATTAGCTTAGCTGTAAAGGTGATAGCTAAGACCACACCCTGACACATCAGAAAGCTGGTGGCTGTGGATGTGGGGAAGGACAGAGGTGCCCATCCTGGTTGTCCACATGTTTAATTTTACCCAGTTGTTTCTATAAGTAAACAGCTCTTTGGTGTCACTTTTAGTTGCTGTAATCCTAGAAAACAGAAACCAGTATGAAGGTGTTCTAATTAGTAATGATAAGATATAACCTCACCTCTCTAGCAGTCTTGCCTTGCTGATGGCCAATAGGACATAGACACCAGTCTCTTGAATATTAAATACTTGGTAGGTAAGCCACGGTTGGGTAAATGTTGGTACACAGAATAGGATGCTCTCAAATTTAATCCTGAAGTGCACATACCTCATAGCTGCCACGTCTGCTCCAGTGATTAGAATTACCAGTCACCCAGGTGAAGGCAACTGAATGGTGTGGGACGCTGGCTTTTCACTTGTCAGCAAGTCTACAGGAATGAGGCCCCAGGCAGGAACACCAGAGGCGTTGGTTAAGTAAAATGCAAATATTGAAAGGAGTGAAGACTCGGGCAAGTGCAGGAGAACAAGGAGCCTGACTCCCCCCCCCCCCCCAGGGAGATATCATTTCCGCTCCCTAGGGAGGCAGAGCTGCACTATCCCTGTAGCCCAGGAGACTTTTTCAATTGTGTTCTTAATCATGCTCCTTGAGATTGAATAGGGGACCTTGTAATTCACTGTATGAATCAGAATCACAGAGGGACATTTTTCTGAGCATTTAATGAAATGACTGCATACAAGGAAGCGAGCAGAGTTAAGGGGAAAAAGCCTAAGGGTGATGCCACACCCTTGAGCTCATGCTAGCGGGAAGCCATTCCCCATCTCAGAGTCAGCGTCAGAGGACGGAGTATGTCCCAGAGGAGCATTAAGGAAGGTCTCATCACTGAGGATCAAGAACTGTGCCATTCTGTAGATAAGAGCTAGGGAAGAAACAAACCTTTCCGGGCTCACTCTCGAGCTTTCTACAGTGGTTCTTACTGGCTGAAAATAGCTGGCTTCAGAGGCATGCCAGGACCTGGTGATTCAAGCTTTCAGTCAAGGACTAGTTCTAGAGGGTGGACAAGGCTGAAGAGACAAGACAATGCCGTATTCTCCTCATATAACCCTGCCTCTGCATTTCCCCCAAGCTCTTGGCTTTCCTTCTTGATTTTCAACTCCGGGCCTTATGCTCCCAGTTTCCCTGCTTCGCAGGATTTCTTCGCTCGGCTCGCTGTATGTGCCATAGCATGGTGCGATTGGCACAGAAGGTTGGCTCCATATGGGGCAGGCGGCACCTCCCACCTACCCTGCACAGCTTTACTCAACATCCAGCGTGTGCAGAGCACTTTCTCATGCCAGGGCCCTCACCTGCGTGGGCTTTGTAGTCTCAACTGCCTTCCGGAACAGGAAACCTTTTTGGCACCAATATTTTGAAGTCACGCTTTGAGGCTGCAAATCTGTCACTGTTATATCCTTTCACATAGTGCCGTTTATATTTGAGTGTTGCGTAGTAAATTGTAATTGCCACCAGCTAAAATAGATATAGGAAATAGGAAGTGTGGGCATTTCTCATAATTTCCCATTCTCGTTGAGTCTTCCCCTCGGTGTGACTGCAGTAACAGCTCTTGCATAAAACACCAAGGAACATGTTGGTCTGAACCGAACAAAACTGCTGCGTTTTCTCAGCAAATTCCATTAAGCTTATAGTTTCAGGCCTAGCCGATTTTCTCTCCACTGTAATTTTGAAGACGACCATTGAGAATACATCTATTTGTCAAAGCCCAGTTGACTAATTTAAATTGCCCCGAGTGTGGTCACTGGAAATGCATGATCGGAGGAGGAAAAGAATTTATATTGTTTTTACCCTCTTTATGGGAAGCCTGGAGGACAGCTCAGATCTCAGAGTTAAGACCCATGACGCTGCTACTAACATAGCTCTGGGTGCTTTTGTATCCTCTGGACACCAGGAAACTACAGCATGCGGGGAGGATTTCCCCTGGCTTCCGCTAAGCATTTCAGTGACGTGTGAGGTTCAGGCCCAACATTGCTGCCATGAACAGAACAATTATGGGAAAGCCCTTACAATGCCCCTAGATCTCCACCTTAAAATGCCATCCCTAAGGCACTAGGATCGAGCATTAGGAGCTGCAGCCCTTTGGAAAGGCCACAAATGAATGGAATTGGTTTTTCTCATGAAAGAGACCCAAAGGGAGACCCGTCAATACTTCTGTGTGTGAGGTAAAGCCAGGCCTTGCCAGACAGACTGCCCTGACTTGCAGTTTCCAGAACTGTTTCAGCCACTGGATCTAAGCTATTGTTTCCCAGCTGCCCAATAGGCACAGACTTGCACCTTAGTTATTGTCATTCTTTCATTGTCTTATGGTCAGCCTTTAAGATGCTGGTCATTTCATTCCAAAACACATTGGACTCTACTTACACCTCTACTCTTAGTGTCCACCAGCCTATCATCACTGGGCTATCGCCCGCCTCCTGACTGGCCCCTGCAATGCTCTATTCTATTAGTTCTTCACGGTTTCTTTTCTACACAGCACCTTGAGTAGCCTTTTAGAAACACGAATCTCTTTATCCCATCTTTTTATTTTGGAAGAAGTTGAACTTAAGGAAATGTTGCAGGAATAACACAATGATCAACCATGCAGCCACCACTTGTCCTGCTATTCCAACCAGGCGACTCAGTGGCCATCAGCTTCTCAGGGTCTTGGAATCTTATTACTCTCTTATCAATCTCCTAATAAGTGTGACCAATTCACTATCTATACGTACACGTAAGTTAATGAAGTGACTACTTTTTTAGTAGTGTAATATCAATTGTAGAATATACATAGCCTCACATATATAATTTGCGAAATGAGAGAATTGGTGTATATCCTTGTTATACCTTGATAGAGTTTATGTACTTATATATTTAAAATATATTCACACAAGAAGGCCAAATAAGTGAGGCAGAGTATGAAGTTCTAGTCCACCCTTCAGCTTCCCTCTGTCCCCGACAAACAGTTGCACACTTCCCCCACATCTGTGTGTGGCCTGGAGATCAGTTCTAGCTGATGCCCTGTGGAAACCCTCCATGCTTTACTCTCTGGATCCGCTTTTCACTGTCTTCTCATTGAGAGTTTAAAGCTCACTGTGGCTCATTATAGCCACAGTGTAGAAAGTTGTAGAGTCTTGAGTCATGCTGAAGAAAAAGCTACCTACAGACTTATAAAAATATAAGGTTTTCTGATGTAAATTTGCCATCCATTCATATAGGCAGAACACCTCTAATCAAAACATTCAAGATGTAAAAATCCAGAAATCTGAATACCAATATGATGCCGTGTATGGAGAATTTCCCCTGACCTCATGTGAGAGGTGGTGTGGTCAAAAGATCTCAAGACTCCAAGACGCTAGTGTTGCTTATGACATTGTTTGTGGATGCATTCTCATATTGCCTCTGTATATGAGAAAACTCTAGCATGTCAATATGACTTTTCGGGCTTGCAGTTAAGCATTGATATAACATGTGAGATCCATGCCCAGCATTATTACTGTGGACAGAATGATTCTTCTCTCTTCAAAGACACTGTAGAAAACCACCTCAGGCTACATGCCCATGATGCACATGAGACACAAATGAATCTTGTATATAGAATTGGACTTCATTCCTAAGGTATCTTATTGTGTATATATGGAAATAGGTCAAATATTTTAAAAACTGATGTCTCAAACACTTCTTTTTCATGCTATGCAGATATTGACCTGACTGGGTCAGTGAGGGAATGAAGAAAAGTCAAATACACAGGCCCATGGACAGAAAGGCTGGAATGGAGTAGTCTGGATTCTCTGATGGAGAAGCCACAGCTATTACCCTCCTCCAAGCTCAGTGTGTTTATTATATACAGTTGAACAGGGAGGCAGAGTTATAGCATACTTCTAGAAAAAGAGACAGGTTTAGCTAATCTTGGTAGGAACAGTCTCTTTAAAAAGAGTCTTTTGTCCATAAATATCCAGGAGACAAAGCTATAGCACATTTTTTCTGCACACACTGTCAACATTCACACTTAACCAGTGAAACTTTTGCTGTCCCTCTGAGCCTTCCTTAGGGAACCCATTGCTATTCCCATGGGACTAAGGCATTGGTTTTTGACGTGGCTATACCCATGTCATCATTACACATCACTTAGGACTTCATTCACTTCCCACATGCCTTGTCCAAAGCCCTTCTCATAATGCATATCTATAATTTAATCTACGATTGGTCTGAATGATCCAGTGATGAAAATTTGAGGACTAGCAGGCAGAAAATTAAGAGAATAAAAATGAAAATAAAATTGAGATATTCGGCAGCTCTTCCTTACCAGACAGATATCTGGTGAAACAATGTATGAAGGGAAGAGGTTGACTTGAGCTCCAATTTTAGGATTTCAGTTTGTGGCTGGTTATCATCTGTTTTGTCTTACTTTCACGGGCACTTTCCCTAATGCCAGGCCACCCAAGAGAGACTGAGGCTTTTAGACCTGTGCCATTAGTGAAAAGCCCAAATCCCAGCTAGAGCTGGAGTGCTCAAAATCTACTACTCATTGGGAATGAGACTTGGTTATGTTTATACAAAATCTGGAAGAAGTTGTGGCAGGGGTGTTTGGGGGGGAAGTAGAAGTGTGTATGATTGAAATACATTCTGTACATATATGAAATTCTGAAATTAATCAAAGAATAAATAGAAAGATATGTTTTTTTAAATCACTGTTTGCATTGCCGTGTGTGTCTTCTCCATTACCCCAGTCTAACTGAATAGAGTTATACTGAGAATGAGTGAAGAAGGACACTGAGGAAGAAATGTAGTCACTTCAGCTTTCTGAGCTTCTACACCCTACCCCTGGGGGGAACCCCAGTATGATTTAAGCAGTGATTCATATAATCCCTACATATTACTGATAGAATCTTTTGCATGGTGGATAGCATCATTAATGGACCACAAGCGATCTAGCATTTATTTATCATCAAGCCACCGATTGAAAGGATACTCTTAAGTTTTAGAGATGGAGGATCTCTTAATTTCATTTTTGCAGTGAACCTACATAAGGCAAGTGTTGGTCCAAGAGTATGTTGCAAAACTCATTACTCATCACTGACCCAAGAAACCAGGGCCACTAGCCAAGGCAGTAAGTAGTCACATATAGATCCCCCCCTAGGCAGGCAAGCACAGGGAATGACTTAGTAACCGGGGACACAGCTTGACTTCAGCAATAAACATACCCTTCTGCTAACAGTGTGCATGATTAACTGTCATCTGCCTGTCTTCACAGTGATGGTAACTGTCTGGAACCCCTAACTGCATTCAACTACACATACACACCACTCTGAATGATACAATAGGTTTCTACACCCATTAAAGCCGTCAATACCTTCCCTTTCTTGCTGAGCCTCTATTCAAATATATTTCTGAATATTTTCTTGCAATGGGATCCAGCTTAGATTGGTTCTGGGTGCATATGCAGTAAGATAAATTGTGATCTCTGACTGAACTTTTAGGAAGAATCCTGAATTTACCATCTATGTTTCTACATCACTGGGAGTACAAATGATTCAAATTAGATGAATCATGAAAAAGAACATGCATAGTTTAAATATAAAAAGTTTATGTAGCTAAACTCTGCCAATCTAAATAGGATTATCAGAGCTATATATGCTCTTAGCAACCAGCCCCCGCTCTCTAGGATTCCATGCATAGAAGACCCCCAAATTAACTGGGACCATCGAGTACTTTTATTAAGGTGCCCCATTGCAGTCTCACAACCTTTCTGATCTATGCTATCACTTTGATTAAAAAAAAAGACTATTATTGTTTAACAATACAGAGATAGAAGAGAGTGAGAGGGGAAGAGAGAGGAAGTGGGAGAGAGGGAGAGACACAGAGAAACTGAAAGAGAGAGTTGGTTCACACAGTGTACAGAGATCAGAGGACAAGTTTCTTCTGCAGCCCATCCATGGGTTCACTTCTACTTCTTTGAAGCAAGGTCTCTGTTATTTCTACCACATTGCTTGTACTCCAGACTAGCTGTCTTTCAGACTTCTGGGATATTTTCCTGTCTCCCCACTTCCTGTATAGCTAGAAGCACTGGGATTAAAAATGACCATAGCTAGCATTTGGCTATTCATTTGTGATCTTGCCATTGAAATGAGGTCTTCAGGTTTGGACAGCAAGTGCCGTTAGCTACTGAGTCATCTTCGCAGCTCTTAGTATTTGGATAAAGTCCCTTACAGCTTTGTGTGCATCTTATTATAGTGCTTTGAATAGGATACCAAAAGACCTGGAAATCTCATGTCCAAATACTGACCCCTGACAGCTATCTCAGGTGCTATTATTATGCCCTGACTCTGACTCAATGCTAATGATTTAACTCAATGCGGTTGGAATTATCCATGCTCCTTGTTCATTTTAACCACAATAGGTAGAAATTGGGAGTACTCTAGAAATACATATCTACATATTTCTATAACAGTATCTACAAAGTAACCAAAGGACATCCACACAGTCTGGAGGATTTCCAAGCTGTTATTATTTCTTTACAGTGAGAATATCGTCACTAACAACATTTTACAATTTGTACTGAGATAAGTATCTTTAAGAGCTGGTAATACACTGTATTTTTACATTTTGATTACAAAGGTAATTGCATATGTTCTAGAAATTGAAGAAGAAAGAATACAATTAAAATTATTCATAGTTTGACCACTCTAAAGTAACCATTCTAGTGAACATAGAGGAAATATTATATTGAGTCATTTGGCAGATGTGACCTTTTGTTCACTATTCCAGTTTTGGCAAATTACTGAGTAGGAGGTAGAGGTTTTTATCCTCTGTGAACATATTGTCTTGGTTTTTCTTGAACTGATAAGCATTCATTCTTTGAGTTTTCATCTTAAAATAAGCAAAAGTGATTGGATCCAAGTTTGGTGAATAAAGTAAATTCAAAATCAGCCACTCTTAATCAAACAGGGTGGTTAACACAAAATGACAGAGTCTGAGACTGTCACACAAGTTGGGTTCTAAAGAAGTGTTTAAAGATATTTGGATAAAGATGTACTTAGCAAATAAACACAGATTCATGTATATGATATCTTTAAGAAAATAATTGTTTCAATACTTAATCTGCGGTGAGAAATTTACAGATGGCGATGCTAGCCTTTTTGTCAAGGAGAGAATGAAGGAAGCCCTATGACTGTAACTAGGCAAGGGATTCAATTATCTATCATGACAATTCATTTTCTAAAACACAAAAATGCTCACAATATTTTTAAAAATAATGGAAGAGTTGTTGTTTTTAAAAAAGCAGGCCTGGCATTTGAGAGGCAGAAACAGGCAGATATCTGTGAGTTTAAGGTCAGGTCTACAAAGTGAGTTCCAGGACAGCCAGGACAACACAGAGGAACCCTGTATCAAAAATCAAAACAAACTAAACAAACAAAATATTCAGACCATTTTTTAGTTGTTGTTATTTCATCTGAGTATATGCATGGCATCACAGGAAGATGAAGGGCAAAGAAACTCTTTTTATTCTCATGACGTTTGGAGGAAGAGACTAGATTTTGTATTTATATCTTGCACATTTGCAAGGGATGAAAGGGATAAAAAAGGAAAAGAAAGGAGGGGAAGAGATAAATAATAAAGGAGGTAGGAAGGAGAAGGAAGCAAGTCGGAAAGGAGGGGAAGCTGAAGGGGGAAGGGAGTCAGATGGATAGATAGCTCTTCTAAATTCCTGCAGTGAGAAAGCCAACACTTGAGATGGATTTGTGAACTCAGCTTTAACCTAGTGCGCTCTAATTGTTCTCAAGGAATTTAAAGACAGCGGGGCTCTTTTGTAATATTTTCCATATTCCAGAACACTAAAAGTGGTACAAATTGGGGAAGACTGCAGATGACGGAGCAGATACAGTGGATGTTACCTCCTGGTGATTTCTAGAGAACACCTTTTGGAAAACTTTGAGGATGCTAAAGCCCTTAAGTATTGTCATTTCATGCACAGGGCCTGAAAGGGAAGGACATCAGTGACCACAAAGAGAGCTGAACAAGATTTCAGAAGCCAAATCCTCAGGGATGAAGCACCTTTACCAGACAGGAAATGGACTTATTATCCGATTTGGCCCTGTTACCCTGAATCTATCATCTCCTAGGACAGAGCACCACGAGACACTATTACATGTTTGTTAAGTTTAAGCCATAACTTGTAAATTCCAACAGTAATTAAATTGTTCTTTAGTGTCGAGTATGAAGTGTTAGAATACTAGAGAACTATATTTTAAAATCTCAGTACTATAACAATGGGCAAATAGCAGGCTACCTATCCCTCAAACCCCAAGTTATGTCCAGTTTGCAAGTTGGATGTACTATTTATACTCACCATTAAAAAAATTATTGAAAATGGCAAATAGCACACTTTTTAAAGAATATTTATTATAAAATATGAATGGGGAGTATAAACTTTTGTAAAATAATGTAAGTAAGCAAGGCTTTCTTTTGGGAAACCTTTATTTTGAATGAATTGAAGACAGAGAATCCAGGTACAGGGGCATATTGTAGAAATCTAGCATTCATGAAACTGAGGCAGGAGGATTGACCATGTGTATATATATAGTCAGTGTGTGAGATATATTGAGACCCTTTCTCAAAACAAAAACAAAAACAAAAACCAGAAACTACCACCAAACAAACAAACAAACAAACAAAAACCCCTCTAAAATCAAACCTCAAAGAAAATAAATAAAGAAAGAGAAATGAGAGAGAAGCAGACCTAAAAACATAAATCACAGAGATTATATAATTAAATAAAATATCTGCTAAGAAACAAGGTTTTCAAGTACCATGATTTGTATGTGTGTATGTCAGTGCTTGTCACTGAATCCAGGGAACTCTACCCCTGAGCCCTACCACCCTGCAAAGTCAGTATTTATTGCATTTCATCTCAGAGAGGCTGCCATTTCAGAGGTACATTTATGAAAATTAAGGTAGGTCAGGGCTAAGTAACCAGAAGATGAGCAGTGTACTTCCTTATAGATGCTTTTATTAGCTGTGGAAGGTACCATAAGATCCTCTAATGATGTCCCAGTGCCTGTGACTGCTATTTCACATCTGAGATGGAGCAATTGTGAGATATTATCCAGATAGAACCTTCATATTCATATAAGGAGAATCAGAGCCCAGGAAAAGTGGGAGAAGGAGTTTGTGCTTGCTGAAGCACGGTCTTCAGTAGGGCTGTGAGCAGAGGAATGTGGAAAGAGAAGCTGGAAAATGCAGAGAAGCAGCTAAGCCTGGGTCATCTGGAGAAGGCCACCATATTACTAATTCTTTTTAGAATTCTGACAGACTTGAACTTAATTTTGATTGTTTTAGTCACCAAAAGGGTAGTATTCTGCTAAGCAGCAGAGAGTAGAGTATATTAGCTAATAAGAATTACTTTTCAAATAATTTACACTGACTAAAACTCAATTGCTCTTCAACTAGATGACCATTCAATTCAAAAGGGGTTACTGTAGATGAATCAGCAATCACACACACACACACACACACACACACACACACACACACACACAGCAATTTGTTCTTGTATGATGCCAATTACCTTCATGCTAAAAAGAAAAAAAGGAATTCTCTTTCCTCATGTCATTGCTGGGTTCACATCAGTTGGTGATTGTTTAAGTTAAGGTTACTATTACAGTGATGAGACACCATGACCAAAAGCAACTTGGGGAAGAAAGAGTGTATTTCACTCAGAGTTCTACATATCATCAAAAGCAGTGAAGGCAAGACTTCATGCATGACAGGAACATGGAGGCAGGAGCTGATACAAAGGCCACAGCAGAACACTGTTTACTGACTTACTCCCTGTGGATTGCTCAGCCTGCTTTCTTATAGAATCCAGCTCAAGGGCGGCCTCACTAGCACAGGCTGTACATTCCCACATCAATTGCTAATTAATAAAATGCCCTTCAGGCCTGCCTGCGGCCTGATCTTTTGGAGACATTTCCTCAATTGAGGCCCCCTCCTCTCTGATGACTCTATTTTGCATCCTGTTGACATGAAACTAGCCAACACAGTGGCAGCGGGTTTATCGTTTTATGCAAACCTCACGACAACCCTAAAACCAAAGCATCATTTTCTACCTATAAGTGAAATTATTGATTTTTCAAAGGAAAGCAAATAATTTGATATATTCATGTTAGTGAGAAAATGGCAAAAACACAATACTTAGGCATAGATTATAATGTAGGTAAATCTGAATTATCTATAGAGTGAATACATAAGAGATAGATAGTGGTAGACAATTGATAGATATAATGGCTGATAGATAATAGAGTTGACAGCTGATAGATGAAAGCTGATAGAGATGCTATGATAGATAGATGATAGAAAATAGATAGAAGGTAGATAGATAGACAGGTATGATATATGATATATTATATGATATAATATAATATATGATATGATATATGATATGATATGATATGATATAATATATGATATGATAGCTGGTAGAACAGCTGGTAGAAACACAGTGGAGAAATACACAAAGATTCTTACATGTAGAATTTTGTGTGACCCAAAGTTTGCAGAGCAGCAAAGTTTTGGCCGAGATAGTTATTAAAGAGAAAATTCTTCTGGGCACTCCATCTAGTCTCCTGATTTCCTCTGGTATAAAGGAAGAGAACAATAGATGTCTCTCATAACAAATCCCAAGAACTAGGAATGAATGCTGTGACACTGAAGAGCTCTTAAAGTGTTGATTCAACACTCTGTGGTCTACTTAGGATCCCCAAACCAATTTGTGACTCATTCAACCCGAAGAGGTAATCTGTTCTGAAGGAGAGAAAGAGGCATTGTAAATCAGGTGGCAATCAATGATTCCAAAGAGAATTGAACATATTTTTTTTTGTTCAAATGAACAGAAGATGTTGGTATGAATGGCGTCCTCAGTGGGAATGAGTAGACACAGCCAGAGCTGCTTACCAGCTGGTGAACATAATGCGAGCGAATCTTTAAAAAATAAGATAAAATAAAATAAAAAAAGTAGGTCCAGAGACATCTTGGAGAAGTGTCTTGAGTTAGGTCATCAAGATGTATGAGGTCATTTAGATGGAGTTTAGACAACTGCAAAGTGGAACAATATGGCCAAAGACTGGCTGAAGACCCCAACTCAAGTACAGAGCCAAGGGCAGCTGGAAGCTCTTAAGCCCCAAATGGGAAGGAGAGAGTAATTCTGACATCAAAGGGATCAGCCTGACAAATGAAAATCAAATTGGATAGACTTTAATGCAAACAGCTGGGTGTGATTCGACCTAAAAAGGCAGATTTCCTGGAGTCAGCCAAACATTCATTAGAACCCCACATGCCTCCCAAAGAGAATGTAAATACATATTTTTTAATTTCCAAGTTTTTGCATCCCACACAATGGAAAATCGATGCAGGCAAGATAAAAGAGGCTTTACGGCAGCCCTCAGGGTGATTTGATGGCCACACTCACTTTATCTCAAACGGTTTTTTCTATTCTCCTTCCCACATTTTTCTATCTGACTCTCTCTCTCTCTCTCTCTCTCTCTCTCTCTCCTTTTCAATGTGTGCAGAACATTATGAAGAAATAATATATATGAATGTGGTGAATAAATTCAAAGAGTCCCCATCCTCTATGCCAACAGTTTTTTTTTTTTTTAAATACTGGAAACAGTTCTGTATGAACCAATACTTCTCTATAGCTGACACAAGAGCAATAGACTATTTTGTTCCCTAACATGTGCCTTGCAATTGGCCTGTCTATGGAATGCAGATAGAATGGATATACATTGGCTGTGGTTTAGACCAGCCAAGGGACGTTGCTCATCTGTTCATGGACAGATCAGACTCAGGGAAGGGGACAAAAAGAACAATAGTTTACTAACAACCCTTACATTGTCCTTACTGTGGTTCCAGAAACATCTGTGGGGTTTTCTTAATGATGATGTATCTTTGCTTTGTCGTGGTAACTCAGCTGATCAGTATACAAATAAACATCCAGTTCAAAGATCAAAATTGCTGCAAAGGGCAAGCCTGTAGCCTTCCTTACCTACTTCATGTACTGTAATAGCTTGGGATTCCTTAAAGACAGAAACATTTACCCAAGAAGCATAGATGCCGCTCACATTGCTCATTAAGTATCCTCAGAAATTAGCAAATGACAGGACATCGAGTAGGCACCAGATACATATTTGATATGTTAATAAGTGACATGAGCCAGAAATCTGTAAATGGGTTTAGACATGATTAAGTACAGAGAGATAAGACACCATCGGATTCATTAAGTCATCATTATCTGTTTAAATTGCCTCGTGTTGCAGGATCTGCAGAGCAAACTCAAAGCCCAAAAATCGAAATTCAGGATTAATTTGGGGTTCAAACAAGGCAGAGCGGAATCAGAATCCTCAAGCTTTCCTTCCGTGTGTTTGCCTGGTTTCAGGGCCCATGCAATGATGCCTAAGCAGCATGTAGGAGATTTTAAGCTAATACACCACTTATCGTGCTTTGCGGTGGATCAGTGAATGATTTCATTGACCCAAGGCTTTGTTCTTATTCTTGTGCCCTTCTAGATTATTCTATTGATATGCTGAAGAAAGACGTGCAGGTGAGAGCTAATGGGCTCAGCAGACACTGAGACTGGTTCTTTTCTGTTTACTTCCTGCAGTTCCTGCTGGTTTCAAGTGTTTTTTATTTGAAGGTATGTTTTGTTGACATAATAAAGCTATTTAGGGCCAGCCCTGATTTCCTTGAAAACTCAAGCTTATAAATCAGCAAGAAGAAAATGGAGTAATGTTGCATTCTGTTTATGCCCAGAAAGCCTGTGTGTCTTGAGCTGACAGAATTGCAACAAAGCCTTCCAAACTGAGAGGTGTTTTGCTCATCGTGTTTAAATTCTCCAGCTTTATGGATATTAGTATTTTCCTAAAGTAGTTACAACCTACAAAGCCACAGTAAGATAGGATGATTCGTCAAGCACAATTTCCCATATAAATGATGTTATGTATTCTGTAGGTTGTTCAAAGATTACAAAAGTTGTATCTGTGCTTGTGAGTATGTAAGTGCACACGCTCACATGTACATGTAAGTGTCGAATCACATAAGTGTGAAGTGTGACCACTTGCATGAGGACTAAGGACAGACTGCTTATAAAAGTCAACATTAGTTACCAAAGAACTTGTACATTAAAAATAAAAACTTCAAAATATACTCGATCTGGACAGATGGCCAAATGGTTAAGAGCGATTGGTCCTTACAGAGGACCAGAGTTTAATTCCCAATACTTACCTGGGTGGCTCACAACTGCCTGTAACTTCAGCTCCTGGAGGGGCAACGCCCTAGACTGACCTCTGCAGGGAGCTTCCTTAACCTGAGTGTACCCATACACATTCACATAGTTAAAAATAAAAAAAAGTAGGATATATATTGGATATCAGATATATATCCAAGGATATATATTGTTATTAGCATTAACAAAGAGTACGGGATCAACCTTATCTCCATAAGTACTTGCAGGCTTTTCCAACCCGCTGAGTTGCAATTAGCAGCAGCAGTTCATTTAGACATGCATTGAGTGGAATTACGGTTCTTCAAATAAGCTCATGCAATAACAAACAGGATTTGGCTGGTCTCAATTTGATTTATAAATGGTTTGCAGAATGCTCAGATCGAATGATTCTATTTTCATTTCACAAAATGTGCCTTTTCCCCTATTTAGTTCAACCTCTTCCTTGGCTGGGTGTGATGAGCATTGATGAGGCTGAAGCAGGAAGATCCCCAGTTCAAAGCCAGCCTGGAAATATACAGCAAGAGATTGTCTCCTAAACATAATCCGTGTTTCTTTTCTCTTTTTACTGTAAGGGAGCAGAGCAGGCATTCATTATTTTGAACACAGCACATGTTTAAGATTAGTTGAATTCAGGAAAATGTGTTTAAGATGAATAAGATCTGTGTCCTTCCAAGTTCCTACAAGTATTTTATTTTGTTTTGTCTCTCTACCATTAGGAAATTTACTTACACGGTGAAGCTTTAAAGAAACCCATTCATCTTGAAGCAAAATAAGTTTAAATCTAAATAATTTTGATGGCAACACTAGGCTTTAGAGTATGTGGACAAAAAGGAAAAGGAAAAAAAAAGAGGGGAAATGATTAAACACAAAAGTAGCTACACAATAGCACGAAGAAATGCACAGCAGAAGCAGCCGGGAAGCAGCCTCAGTCATTTGCGGGGCGTCCTGACTTTGCAGAAAGGGTTATCTCAGCAGCGAGGCAGCTTCTAGTAGTTAGCGATGGGAGCCAGAGAGGTTAAAACAGCTCATCACTTTATCAGGATTACTGAGGGTATGAGGGATGCCTTAATGGTCTGGCAGTCCTTTTTGTCACAATTTAATGGCATATCGATCTTGCAGAGTGAACAATCATGACCTTCAACTGTTTACAGATGCTTCGGAGGGAACAGGCTTAAGGAGCTTATTCGAAGGAAGCTGAGAAGGTTCAGCCTTGACCAGTCAAGTTGGGGAAGCCAAACAGCAATCAAAACATCCCAGTTTGGGAGCAGCTTTCCACTGGGGGTGGCACCTACGACTGGGAAGATCACAAGTGCCTCAGGAAAAGCCAGTGGTGTTACAGGCAATCAATAAATCAACCAGAAGTGTCATTAACCCAGAGAGAGGGGAAGGGAGCGATGTGCGAGAGCCCATGCGTACACACGAACACATTTACACATGCGCACACACACTGTAGTGGAAGATGGCCCTTTGCGTTTAGCCTGCCTTTCTGCTGGTTCAGATGTTCAAGAGGTTTCCTTTAAGATTTGGAACCCTCAGAGCAGCTAGCTAGATCCTGGGTTGAGCTCATTTTATGTCTCTAAAAAAAAAAAAAAAAAAACTGAGCAAAGAATAAAGCAGAATGATGCTTTTCTCTGAAATATTATCATTAAGAGGAAAGTTGTAGGAGTCATTTTCTTGCATTCCGTGAACTTGCCTGCTCAAATGCGGAGAGTGGCTTTCTGGGGGAAAAATGATGAATTCGTTGTAAATTCTCAGAAAGGGCAGGGTTGGGGCCGTCTCTCTAGATGCTCTGGTTCAGCGAATCTAGTCTGTGTCAGTGTTGGATCCCAGCTCCAGATCCAGCTCTGGTTCTGTTTAGCCTCCTCTACTTTATCCTCCTGGTTCTGGTGGTTGTACAGACATAAAGCACTGTCCTCAGAGAGCAATAGTGGTTTAACCAGTCTAACTAACTTGTGGCGGCTCCCCCACAGGCTATGTCTACATCATATACTTAGAATCTGTTAATGTCCTTATGCTTGCAGCTAAGCATCTTAAGATGAAATCATCCTGGTCTCTCTGAGTGGTCCTTGAAAGCACCAAGAAGTGCCCCATAAGAAAAGCTCAGAAGAGAAAAATGACACAAAAACAGAGACAGGGCATGCTGTGATGCAGACACAAGTCAAAGAACATCAAGCATTCGCAGTTGTCACCTAAGCTAGGAGACCCAAGGGGGAAAGGTCCTTTGCTTGAACCTGCAGAAAGACTGCAGCTCTGAAGGCAACTTCATTTTGGACTCTGGTTACCAGAAAGATCATGAAATAAATTTCCTTTGTTATGAGTTATCAAATTGGTGATGAGTTAATATAGCGCTGGAATTTTACCCTGATTAATGTTAGCCTTGCTTTCCACATATTTGATTGAATAACAAGATATAATGAAACTAAGGTATGAGGTTTCAGACAATGGTGACCAAATTGTGATAATAAAATGCACCTTTGTCTTTCTTGCTCACATCATAATACTTCTATTCCAATTCAAATATGTGAGATTGAAGAGAGTTGGGCAGAAAGAAAGGAATTCGTGGGGAAAAAGAGAGATGGGAAAGTCATCACTGTGTAAAGGAAGAAATTGGTCATGATGCTGGATACTAGTGCTGAGATAATTGGCTTGTTTGAGTGAGTATTTAATGACCAATGTACCTCTTCTCTTTTCTTTCCTTTTCTTTTCTTTCCTTTCCTATTGTTTTCATTTCTTTTCCTTTCTCTCTATGTCTCTCTGTCTCTCTCTCCCTCTGTCTCTGTCTCTCTGTTTCTCTCTCTCTCTCTCTCTCTCTCTCTCTCTCTCTCTCTCTCATTTTTTAAATGGTGTCTAGCACATTATATGAGTAAGAAGCTAAAATCAGCTTCAAACTGATTGTCCTTTTGTGGGGAGATTTTCTAAGTAGGTAGGTGTCTCCTATCCAAGAGGCAATAAAGAACAGAATAAATGCCAACCATATGTGCAGTTCTTACTGAATTCATAGTCACTGATGATGCAGGGTTTGTGACAGAACATCAATGGCTCTGCTGCCTGGCTGCCTCAGAGATACCCTGATAGATGACCCCTCTTGTATACTTATCTTGCTGCCCATGAGATGGGCTAACTCTGAGCCTCTGTGTCAGCCCAGCCCCCATTCTCCTTTCCCCAATATTCCCTTACTCTGACAGACTTCTTCCACCACACCAGGCTGCTCATTTAAACCTTTGTCACCCCTTTCTGTCCTATTCTATCTTCTGCCTCATGGTCCCCTAGGACCTTTCTTCATGGAGGCGTGGTTTCACTCTTCCCAAGCTGTTTGCATGATGTTTACAAAGAAACTCTGCCTTCTTTTCCACACAGTAATTCATTCTCCAAAACCAAGGCCATGATCTCCTCTGATGAGAGATTATTAAAATAGAGTTGATTGTTCTCATGTGTGGGCCTAGCATTAGCCTGAAACCATTCATCATATCCAATAATGATGCATTTGTCCAACCACCTTCACTTGAGAGGGAAGGATGGCTTCTGTGTCGGGCTGGGCCTGGACAAATGAGTCACATTCAAGGTTTGATCAATGGAGAACAGAATGATGAGCCCCCACTGCACTTAGTGAGCTCTTCAAGCCCTTAAAACTCTTGAGTCCATGATGACCTATAATATAAGCCTTTCTCTGTACTTAATAATATTTAAGAGATTTGTCTTCAATGTCTAACAATTGGATAAGACAATATTTTTATTTAAAATAAAATATAAGTTCTTTTCAGATAATCTGAAAAATAAGGAAAAAGGGAAAGCACAATTCATCTTTGGTACCCTAAAATAAACGCAATTAATTTTTATTTGTATCTACTTAACAATATATCTCTCTGGTCAGGGAAGCAAATAATTGTGATAAAGTATGATATATGCAGAAACAGACTACCACATAATAGTATTCTCGGTCTGTCTCTTTGTCATTGTCCTTTCTCTGTCACACACGCACACACACACACACACACACACACACACACACACACACACACTGGTCACTGTATAGGTTAAGGTAAAGTAAGTTGCTATAAAGTTTAGTCTCCAAAACATAATGTGTTAAACACTATAGAAATGTGGGTGTCCTTCCTTCCACTCCACACTTCTACCTGCAATCTCAGATTGCACCCTACTCCTCAGCCCACAGTTCTGCCCCTGTTGTGAAAGGCCTGCTTCCATCCAGGACAGCCAAGCAGGAGCCTAGCATAACTGTCCTCTGAAAAGCTCCAGTTGCTGACAGAAGGAAAAACCCACAGCCAAACATTGGACGGAGCTTAGGAACTCTTACGGAAATTCTTATAGAAGAGTTGGGAGACGGATTGAAGACCCTGAAGGAGATAGGGACTTCACAGGAAGACCAACCGACTCGGACTCTTGAAGACTTGCAGAGTCTGAGCCACCAATCAAAGGGCATCCGTGGGACAGACAGAGGCCCTCAGCCATATGTAGCAGATATCCAGCTAGATCTCTATATGGGCCCCCTAACAACTGGAGCAGGGCTGTTGCCTATCTGTGGAATCTCTTTTCCAACTGGACTGCCTTCTCTGGCCTTAGTGGGAAAGGATGTGCCTAAACCTGCAGAGACTTGATGCACCAGAGTGGAGGGATCCAAAGAAGGGGGGAATCCCACCCTCTCAAAGGAGAAGGGGCGAGAGACTCTGTAAGGGGGAACTGCAGAAAGAGCAGCGATCATGATGCAAAATGAATAAATAAGTAAATTAATTAAAGAAATATGGGTGTTGCTTTCATAATGTCTATAAAGACACATTCATGATGAGTCCATGAGGAACCCAGACTGCTTCACCTGTAGAGTTTCTGTGTTCCCACACAACAGGAAGTGTGTGTGTGTGTGTGTGTGTGTGTGTGTGTGTGTGTGTGTGTGTGTGTGTTTGTAGGAGGTAGCATGTGGGGGGATTAAGAAGTGGGTTCAGAAGTGGCTTCCATTGGTTCTATTTTTCCCAGCTGTAGTTCAGTTCACATGGCTTTATTCATGTACAAGACAAGCTAGGAAATATTCAGATGTGCACCCACTAGGAGAATGAAAAGCTGTTCACTGAGCAAATTAGCCAGTCTCTCTAATGTGTTAAATATAATTCTTTATAACCTGATATTTTTATTTGAAAATAAGCTAATAGGAATGATATAATAATATTGATAATTATTGCAGAGCTAATTAAGCAAATAGCAGTGTTTCAGGAACTGTCAACCTTAAAATACATCCAAATACATGTTTCCATGACAGTTGATTTGTCTCTACTACTTTTTGGCACATAATATCTCTCTGCTTATTCAAAGCTCTGTTTGGCTTTGAATGCACACTTTTCTCTCCTATTTCCTATACATGGCATTTGATCAGATATTTTCCTAATACTTCTAAAATCTGGGTTATTTACTTTTTAAAATGTAACTCTTATAGTTGGTGTGCATTTAAATATTGACCATATCTAAGCAGCATTGTTCATAAAGACCTTTACCTTATTTTTAATAATTATTAAACTGTTAGCATATTAGCTATAACTGTTAGCATGTCTTGATTTCTCAATCATTTTCCTTACATGGAGATTTTTGTAACATTATTTATTTTGTCAACCAACATGCTACGTTACATTCATGATGTTTTATAATTTGCTTCTCTGGGAATAATTTTCCTCTAGCAAATTGGAAAATAATCATTTTGCTTTTTATATTCTGTGACTGCTTATTTTTCTAGCATTAATGTAGAACTTGGCTTTCCAAAGTCCCTCAGTGACTATGAACAAAAGAAACAAAGGAAGAAACACATTGATTTATGTATCTCTGAACAAAACCAGGAAAAATTTCTGCTTGAATTCCTTTTACTCACCTCCACCTGCTGCTGGATTTTAAGCACTTGTGTTCTGAGCCTCTAGACTCAAGTCAGCAACAGGAACTTGTTCATTCTATGTCTCTTTCATATGTGAAAAGCAGCTTTGCAAGCGAACAGCCTGCTGGGTCTTTTTCAACACGAAAGTCATAGATCTTTATAGTGATACTCTCATGTCCAGCTCAAGTCAAACACCCCACTTCTGTCTTCAGCTCTCTTAGGTTATCTTAATTCTGTAATAAAAGGTAATTTCCACTGGTAAGTTCACCTCAGAGATAGGCTAACATAGTAATAAATGCCAGTCAAATGTAATCTGTGTAGAGCCCCCAGCCCATCCCTTCCACCTTATTTTCATCTTACAAGATAAGTCCTAGTAAGTGAAGTAGGTCAGGTCCTACCTCACCATGGACCCATATAGGCCTGAAAATTCATATCTTTTCACCGTGTAACTGTCATGAGGAATACATTAATTTCAAGCAAGTTTGTACTTTCCGCTCACTGTAACATGCACACTTTCTCCTTACACCATGCAGACAGACAGTTCTGTGATTGAAGAGACTGTACTCTTTTGTTCCCTCATAGTCATTTCACATGAAAATAACTATGATACAGTTAAGGTCTGGGCTAACCAGATTAAAGATTAATTTCTCTTTCTCATTTCAAACGTGTTCTCTCACTTAAGTTTGCAAAATTCCACACCACTGTACAGCATCTGTCTCGATCAGTTTGCACTGTTGTGTGAAAGAGCCGAGATAAACCTTCCAATTTTCCAGTAAAGTCTATTCATTCTCTTATAGTTCTAGATGTTGGGTTATAAAAATTAAGGCTCTAGCATCAGGCAAGGAACTTCCAACTAGATCATCATTTAAAGGAGGCAGACCTTGTCCTTAACAAGCAGCACTGACTCCATCCAACGGGAGCACTAACTGCCCAGTCACATCTTAAAAGCCCCATCCCAGAACACTGTTCTACTGCTGATAACATTTCAACATGAGTTCGAAGAGAACAACCATTTAAATCAAAGCAGCAATCTAACTCAGCCCACTTCTATTTAATCCTTGCTCTGGGAAGCAGACCTTTAATCTAGTTAGACAGATGTTGGTTACCTCCGTTTCATTCATGCCACTATTGTATCCATGGGTATATTTTACCAGGCCAGACAGATTGTTCAGAGGGTTGTAGTTCAGACAATTGAATGGAATAAGACAACTGAGGGCATTTACCCACCAGTAAATGCCCTCAAGGCAAGGCAGGGCAAGGCAGCCTACATAGTAAGTACCTTCTAGCACTGTGTAAGTAATCCAGTAGGGAGGACACATCCAGGTGAGTTCCAGCTTGATTTTTCCATATTCTGTCTTCAGCAGTAAAGTCCTATCATTAAGGTCTGGTGATCGACCAAGAACAATGGCAACAGTCTGTATTGTATGGGTATAGTCTCTTCAGCCTCCCAAATGACTACTCAAAAGGGGAGATCTATCCCACAATTGCCACTGAGCTTTTGACCTAGTAATCTATGGCTTCTGGGAAGGACATTAGCCCTTCTAAAGAACAATTATACACATTTTCAAAGAGTTCAAGGAGTTCAAAGAGGACACGGAGAGACAACTGAATAAACTGAAAGGAGACAGGAATAAACCCCTGATTGAAGTCTAAGAAAACAAATGGCTATTGAACCATGAGGGCAATTCATGCTATGAAACCTGAATTTGATAAGGAGGTAGAATGAATGAGGAAACCCAAACTGAAATGAAGCTAGAAATGAAATAGTCAGTAAATTTAATAAAAATCCTGAATCTAGAACAAGGCAGAGGAATTGAATCATTCAATCAAGAAAATGATAAGTTTAAAATGCCCTCAAGTATGGTATATGAAGAAACTCTGGGGCAGCATGAGAAAGCCTAATCTGTAAAAATATGGGTATAGAAAAAAAATAAGAATTTTAGGTCGAAGGCCTTCTTTCAATAAAATTATAAGAGAAAACTCCCTAAGTCTAGGCAATCAGAAGCCTATCCAGGCTCAAGAGGCATGCAGAACACCAGACTGACTGGACCACAAAAGAAACTCCCTACAGGACAAGGAAAGGAAACTACAGGCAGCAGGAGAAAAGGCTCATGTTATATGTGAAGCCAGCCAGTTAGAGTAATAGTTCAGTTTTCAACGGAAACTTTAAAGACCAGAAAAGCCTAGAACAAACTGATGACATAATTCTTATTTCAACCTATATGGGTTGGCAGAGCAGTCTCATGTAGAAGGTTCAGAGCCCTCAAACAGTATAAGATAATGAAACTCTGTAGATTATATATTTTGGAATGTAGAAACTGAATTTTGAACCACACATCAGTTCTCTTCTGACTTTTTCTCAAAGTCACAACACTATACTTAATATTACCCTTTGTGAAAATATCTGATACCAATTTTGTTTTTTACCCTTTTTTATTTAACAATTTTATTTTTGAAAATTTATTGCATAATTACTGCATCTACATCACCTCTGCCCCTCATCTTTTTCTTTCTTTTCTTATGTTTTGATTTTTTTGTCTTTTTCTTTCAATAGCTCCCTTGTTCCCCTTTCCAATCTTTGACCCTTTTAATTATTATTATTACAATATATGTATGTATAAAATCATATGTGTATATAAGAGCTTATTTATTAACACATATGTATACATGTGTGTGTGTGTGTGTGTGTGTGTGTGCGCATGTGTGTGTATTAAATAAAACCTACTGAGTTCATTCAGCTTTGCTCATATGTGTTCAGGGCTGAATTTTTGGGATTAGATAACCTATGTGGAAGCCAGTTCATAGAAGAAATTGCTTCTTCATGTTTCAGTGTGCACTTACCACCTGTATGACATCATGAGGGGTGGAGCCTCATGAAGTTCCCCTGTTAAGTGTTGGCATGCCAATTGGTAGGTATAGGTATAATTGTTACGTTGGTCTTGCTCAGGCAACCATATTGTTGAGAGTTCATGGGTTAGTCATGCCCATCCTTTATAGAAGACTTCCTGTTCTTGAGATGCTTACAATATTTCCTTTCTTACATGACTTTCCCTGAGACTTAGGTATAGGGATTGTGTTGTAGGTGTAACAACTAAGGCTGGACTTCACAGTCACTTCATAGTCACTTTGCATTTTGACTAGTGATAGATCTCTATAATAGTCTACATCTGCTGAGAAAGGAGGTCCCCTTGCTAAGGGGTGAAAACCTCACTTAAATGCAGAGATAAGCATTTAGAGTACAGTTCTGAGAGTATTATTGTCTTAGGAATAGTTCATTAGTGGGCTCTTTTTCCCTGTCTATGACCTCCCCAGCCATAGATTATTGGCTAGGTTTATAGCATCAGGATTGAATTCCTCCTGTTCAGCTGGCCAAAAGCAATTTACAGATTCAACCTAATCCCAAATAAAAATCCCCATGATGTTCTTCACATAAATAGGAAAAAAACACAAATTCATGTGAAACTACAAAGTACCACAGAGAGTCAAAGCAATACTGAGAAAAATAAAAAAATACCAACCAACCAACCAACCAACCAACCAACCAACCAACCCAAATAACCCTATGCTCTAGTAAAAGTGTTAGAGGGATTATCATTCCAGATTTCAATGTATATGACAGAGTTATAATAACATTAGTGTGCCACTGGCACAATGTCAGACACATAAATAACTGGTTGACCAAAGTAGAATACCCAAATATTGGTAAATGTAAGTACAGCTAGATGTAAGTACATAGCAAGAATACACAACCGAGAAAGGATATTTCCAACAAATGATGTTGAGAAAATGGGATGTCCACATGTACAAGAAAGAAATTTGACTTATATTTATGATTATGCAGAAAACTATAAATTGTTGAAGACTTCAATGTAAAACCAAAAGTGCTGAAATGGAAAGAAGAATTCGTAGGCAGTAGTAAATGATATAGGTTTAGGAAAAGGCTTTCTGAGTAGAGCTCCATTGCTCAGGAATTAAGGTCAAAATTTAGCAAGTGAGAGCGATCCCACAAAACAAAAAAGCTTCTGCATGGCAAATAATCAATAAAGTGAACAAGAAGCCTGCACAGAGTGGGAGAGATTCTTTATCAACTGTACATCTGATAGAGGACTAATATCTAGAATATATAAAGAACGCCAAAACCAAGAGTCAAGAGAGCAAATGACCCAATTAAAATGGATTATAAATTTGAACAGAAAGTTCTCAAAAGAAATAATAAAAAATGGCTAAGAAATATCTCAAAACATGTTAAACATCATTAACATTTGGGAAATTCAAATTATAACTTCGCTAAGATTTCATCTTGCCTCAGAATAGTTAATGGAGTGAAACAACTGAGAAGAAACACCGGATAGAATGTGGGGAGAAGGAAACCATCATTCACTATTTTTGAAATTGTGTTCTGATGCACCTTCAGTGGAAATCAGTGTAGAGAATCCTTAAAAGATAAGAGTACATCTACCACATGATACATTTATATTACTGCTTGGAATATGCCTAAAGAGTTCATTAATATACTTCAAAGACACTTGCTCAGCTATGTGCATTACTACTCTATTCACAAATTTCTCTCACTGGACAAATCAATAGGAAAAGTGTGATATGTGTACATCATGGAGTATATATGGGTGTAGTCGATTGTTTTTTAAATGGTTTATTTATTTATTTATTTATTTATTTATTTATTTATTTATTTACATTTCAAATGTTATTCCCTTTCCCGATTTTCCAGACACAAGTCTCCTATCCCAAATCCCTCTCCTTCTTTTATAAGGGTGTTCCTCTCCCCAACAACCTCCCTTGCCACCCCCGCCGACATTCCCGTACACTGGGGTGGGGGTGTGTGTCCAGCCTTGGCAGGACCAAGGGCTTCTCCATTCATTGGTGCCCAACGAGGCCATCCTATGCTACATTTGCAGCTGGAGTCATGGGTCAGTCCATGTATAGTTTTTGGGTAGTGGTTTAGTCCCTGGGAGCTCTGGTTGGTTGGCATTGTTTTTCTTATGGGGTTGCAAGCCCCTTCAGCTCTTTCAATTTTTTCTCTAATTCCTCCAACGGGGATCCTGTTCTCAGTTCAATGGTTTTCTGCTAGCATTTACCTCTGTATTTGACGTGCTTTGGCAGGAGACATCTATATCCGGTTCCTGTCAGCATGAACTTCTTAGCTTCTTCAATCTTACCTAGTTTTTGGTGGCTGTATATATATGGGCTGTATACTCATGTGGGGCAGGCTCTGAATGGCTGTTCCTTCAGTCTCCGCTCCAAACTTTGCCTTCATATCCCCTCCTATGAATATTTTTGTTCCCCCTTTTAAGAAGGAGTGAAGCATCTGCACTTTGGTAGTCTTTCTTGAGCTTTACATGGTCTGTGGATCATATCTTGGGTAATTTGAACTTTTGGGCTAATATCCACTTATCAGTGAGTACATACCATGTGTGCTTTTCTGTGATTGGGTTACCTCACTCAGGATGATATTTTCTAGTTCAATCCATTTGCCTATGAATTTCATGAAGTCATTGTTTTTGATAGCTGAGTGGTACTCCATTGTGTAGATGTACCACATTTTCTGTATCCATTCCACTGTTGAAGGGCATCTGGGTTCTTTCCAGCTTCTGGCTACTATAAATAAGGCTGCTATGAACATAGTGGAGCATGTGTCTTTATTGTATGCTGGAGCATCTTTAGGGAGATGCCAAGGAGAGATATAGCTGGGTCCTCAGTAATGCAATGTCCAATTTTCTGAGGAACCTCCAGACTGATTTCCAGAGTGGTTGTACTAGTTTGCAATCCCACCAACAATGGAGGAGTGTTCCTCTTTCTTCTCCACATCCTCGCCAGCATCTGTTGTTACCTGAGGGTTTTTTTTTTTTTTTATCTTAGCCATTCTGACTGGTGTGAGGTGGAATCTCAGGGTTGTTTTGATTTGCATTTCCCTGATGACTAAGGATGTTGAACATTTCTTTAGGTACTTTTCAGCCATTCTATATTCCTCAGCTGAGAATTCTTTGTTTAGCTCTGTACCCCATTTTTAATAGGGTTATTTGGCTCTCTGGAGTCTACCTTCTTGAGTTCTTTGTATATTTTGGATATTAGCCCTCTATCAGATGTAGGATTGGTAAAGATCTTTTCCCAATCTGTTGGTTGCTGTTTTGTCCTAATGACAGTATCCTTTGCCTTGCAGAAGCTTTGCAGTTTTATGAGGTCCCATTGTAAAGAAAAACTCAATCATGAATTTTTTAGATTTTTTTAAGATATAGTATTAATATATTAAAAAGTGTATGATTTTACACTAAACAGAAATGGGTTAGAATTTTGACATGTCACCTTTTTCTCTCTTGAACTTTGTTTGCTACATTCATTATTCTGTTCCAAGTTTTTTAACTGTAAAAATCATATTTACATAACAGTCATTTAAAATAATGAGGATTAATATGCTGGGTTATGGTAGTTGTCCAACTAGCTGCTATCCATGATTATTTTTTAAATGGTTATTATTCATTATTATTCTTACTTCTTTGTATGATTGGACATCAAAATCTGTTTTCTATTAAAGAATCATCTTAAATTTAACTTTTTTCCTTGATATCCTAAATAACAGATTTCAAACAGACATTGCCTTTTAGTTTTAGAATAATTTGTCATATGGTACATTTTAGAAGGTCTTTTTTATCAAATATTTCATATTTATTTTGACTTATAACTTTTTCAATATAAAAATCACTTTATGGAATAGTGTGACAGCTTGGTGGGTAAGGGCATTTGCTACACAAGCCTGGTCACCTAATTTAATCCCCTGAACATGTGTAAAGAAGAAAGGAGAAAACTTACTATATAAAGTTCTATTTTGACCACCACCATGGTAGCTTGGCACACAGAGTATGTGTACATATGCATAATAAGAAAGGCATGCATGTAGGGAAGCAGACTACTCTTGTTCACATATTCCTTGTATGCTCAATGTCACCTTGGCTGGTCCCCAGCAGCATTCTTCAAGTTTGATTACTGAAGCTGGGGTCTGTGAACTTCCACATTTGTTGAATGACTTACAATAGGACAACTATTTTTCCCCTCTACCAACTTTGGTGCTCTGATGCTTATCCTGTAGAAAAGTATCTGTAATGACTACAGTTGAATGGCTTTAAAAGGAAGTCTGATTTTTTTTTTAATTAACTTGAGTATTTCTTATATACATTTCGAGTGTTATTCCCTTTCCCGGTTTCCGGGCAAAAATCCCTCTCCCCCCTCCCCCCTCCCCTTCCTTATAGGTATTCCCCTCCCAACCCTCCCCCCATTGCCGCCCTCCCTCCAACAGTCTAGTTCACTGGGGGTTCAGTCTTAGCAGGACCCAGGGCTTCCCCTTCCACTGGTGCTCTTACTAAGATATTCATTGCTACCTATGAGGTCAGACTCCAGGGTCAGTCCATGTATAGTCTTTAGGTAGTGGCTTAGTCCCTGGAAGCTCTGGTTGCTTGGCATTGTTGTACATATGGGGTCTCGAGCCCCTTCAAGCTCTTCCAGTTCTTTCTCTGATTCCTTCAACGGGGGTCCTATTCTCAGTTCAGTGGTTTGCTGCTGGCATTCGCCTCTGTATTTGCTGTATTCTGGCTGTGTCTCTCAGGAGCGATCTACATCCGGCTCCTGTCGGCCTGCACTTCTTTGCTTCATCCATCTTGTCTAATTGGGTGGCTGTATATGTATGGGCCACATGTGGGGCAGGCTCTCAATGGGTGTTACTTCAGTCTCTGTTTTAATCTTTGCCTCTCTCTTCCCTGCCAAGGGTATTCTTGTTCCCCTTTCAAAGAAGGCGTGAAACATTCACTTTTTGATCATCCGACTTGAGTTTCATTTGTTCTAGGCATCTAGGGTAATTCAAGCATTTGGGCTAATAGCCACTTATCAGTGAGTGCATACCATGTATGTCTTTCTGTGATTGGGTTAGCTCACTCAGGATGATATTTTCCAGTTCCAACCATTTGCCTACGAATTTCATAAACTCGTTGTTTTTGATAGCTGAGTAGTATTCCATTGTGTAGATGTACCACATTTTCTGTATCCATTCCTCTGTTGAAGGGCATCTGGGTTCTTTCCAGCTTCTGGCTATTATAAATAAGGCTGCGATGAACATAGTGGAGCACGTGTCTTTTTTATATGTTGGGGCATCTTTTGGGTATATGCCCAAGAGAGGTATAGCTGGATCCTCAGGCAGTTCAATGTCCAATTTTCTGAGGAACCTCCAGACTGATTTCCAGAATGGTTGTACCAGTCCGCAATCCCACCAACAATGGAGGAGTGTTCCTCTTTCTCCGCATCCTCGCCAGCATCTGCTGTCACCTGAGTTTTTGATCTTAGCCATTCTCGCTGGTGTGAGGTGAAATCTCAGGGTTGTTTTGATTTGCATTTCCCTTATGACTAAAGATGTTGAACATTTCTTTAGGTGTTTCTCAGCCATTCGGCATTCCTCAGCTGTGAATTGTTTGTTTAGCTCTGAACCCCATTTTTTAATAGGGTTATTTGTCTCCCTGCGGTCTAACTTCTTGAGTTCTTTGTATATTTTAGACATAAGGCCTCTATCTGTTGTAGGATTGGTAAAGATCTTTTCCCAATCTGTTGGTTGCCGTTTTGTCCTAACCACAGTGTCCTTTGCCTTACAGAAGCTTTGCAGTTTTATGAGATCCCATTTGTTGATTCTTGATCTTAGAGCATAAGCCATTGGTGTTTTGTTCAGGAAATTTTTTCCAGTGCCCATGTGTTCCAGATGCTTCCCTAGTTTTTCTTCTATTAGTTTGAGTGTGTCTGGTTTGATGTGGAGGTCCTTGATCCACTTGGACTTAAGCTTTGTACAGGGTGATAAGCATGGATCGATCTGCATTCTTCTACATATTGACCTCCAGTTGAACCAGCACCATTTGCTGAAAATGCTGTCTTTTTTCCATTGGATGGTTTTGGCTCCTTTGTCAAAAATCAAGTGACCATAGGTGTGTGGGTTCATTTCTGGGTCTTCAATTCTATTCCATTGGTCTATCTGTCTGTCTCTGTACCAATACCATGCAGTTTTTATCACTATTGCTCTGTAATACTGCTTGAGTTCAGGGATAGTGATTCCCCCTGAAGTCCTTTTATTGTTGAGGATAGCTTTAGCTATCCTGGGTTTTTTGTTATTCCAGATGAATTTGCAAATTGTTCTGTCTAACTCTTTGAAGAACTGGATTGGTATTTTGATGGGGATTGCATTGAATCGCTTTTGGTAAAATGGCCATTTTTACTATATTGATCCTGCCAATCCATGAGCATGGGAGATCTTTCCATCTTCTGAGGTCTTCTTCAATTTCTTTCTTCAGTGTCTTGAAGTTCTTATTGTACAGATCTTTTACTTGCTTGGTTAAAGTCACACCGAGGTACTTTATATTAATTGGGTCTATTATGAAGGGTGTCGTTTCCCTAATTTCTTTCTCAGCTTGTTTCTCTTTTGTATAGAGGAAGGCTACTGATTTATTTGAGTTAATTTTATACCCAGCCACTTTGCTGAAGTTGTTTATCAGCTTTAGTATTTCTCTGGTGGAACTTTTGGGATCGCTTAAATATACTATCATATCATCTGCAAATAGTGATATTTTGACTTCTTCTTTTCCGATCTGTATCCCCTTGACCTCCTTTTGTTGTCTGATTGCTCTGGCTAGAACTTCAAGAACTATATTGAATAAGTAGGGAGAGAGTGGGCAGCCTTGTCTAGTTCCTGATTTTAGTGGGATTGCTTCAAGTTTCTCTCCATTTAGTTTAAAGTTAGCAACTCGTTTGCTGTATATGACTTTTACTATGTTTAGGTATGGGCCTTGAATTCCTATTCTTTCCAGGACTTTTATCATGAAGGGGTGTTGAATTTTGTCAAATGCTTTCTCAGCATCTAATGAAATGATCATGTGGTTCTGTTCTTTCAGTTTGTTTATATAATGGATCACGTTAATGGTTTTCCGTATGTTAAACCATCCCTGCATGCCTGGGATGAAGCCTACTTGATCATGGTGGATGATTGTTTTGTTGTGCTCTTGGATTCGGTTTGCCAGAATTTTATTGAGTATTTTTGTGTCGATATTCATAAGGGAAATTGGTCTGAAGTTCTCTTTCTTTGTTGTGTCTTAGTGTGGTTTAGGTGTAAGAGTAATTGTGGCTTCATAGAAGGAATTCGGTAGTGCTCCATCTGTTTCAATTTTGTGGAATAGTTTGGATAATATTGGTATGAGGTCTTCTATGAAGGTCTGATAGAATTCTGCACTAAACCCGTCTGGACCTGGGCTCTTTTTGGTTGGGAGACCTTTAATGACTGCTTCTATTTCCTTAGGAGTTATAGGGTTGTTTAACTGGTTTATCTGTTCCTGATTTAACTTCGGTACCTGGTATCTGTCTAGGAAATTGTCCATTTCCTGAAGATTTTCAAGTTTTGTTGAATATAGGCTTTTATAGTAAGATCTGATGATTTTTTGTATTTCCTCTGAATCTGTAGTTATGTCTCCCTTTTCATTTCTGATTTTGTTAATTTGGACACACTCTCTGTGTCCTCTCGTTAGTCTGGCTAAGGGTTTATCTATTTTGTTGATTTTCTCAAAGAACCAACTTTTGGTTCTGTTGATTCTTTCTATGGTCCTTTTTGTTTCTACTTGGTTGATTTCAGCTCTGAGTTTGATTATTTCCTGCCTTCAACTCCTCCTGGGTGTATTTGCTTCTTTTTGTTCTAGAGCTTTTAGGTGTGCTGTCAAGCTGCTGACATATGCTCTTTCCTGTTTCTTTCTGCAGGCACTCAGCGCTATGAATTTTCCTCATAGCACAGCTTTCATTGTGTCCCATAAGTTTGGGTATGTTGTACCTTCATTTTCATTAAATTCTAAAAAGTTTTTAATTTCTTTCTTTATTTCTTCCTTGACCAGGTCATCATTGAGTAGAGCATTGTTCAATTTCCACGTATATGTGGGCATTCTTCCTTTATTGTTATTGAAGACCAGTTTTAGGCCGTGGTGGTCCGATAGCACGCATGGGATTATTTTTATCTTTCGGTACCTGTTGAGGCCCATTTTTTGACCAATTATATGGACAATTTTGGAGAAAGTACCATGAGGAGCTGAGAAGAAGGTATATTCTTTTGCTTTAGGATAGAATGTTCTATAAATATCCGTTAAGTCCATTTGGCTCATGACTTCTCTTAGTCTGTCTACATCTCTCTTTAATTTCTGTTTCCATGATCTGTCCGTTGATGAGAGTGGGGTGTTGAAATCTCCCACTATTATTGTATGAGGTGCAATGTGTGTTTTGAGCTTTAGTAAGGTTTCTTTTACGTATGTAGGTGCCCTTGTATTTGGGGCATAGATATTTAGGATTGAGAGTTCATCTTGGTGGATTTTTCCTTTGATGAATATGAAGTGTCCTTCCTTATATTTTTGATGACTTTTAGTTGAAAATTGATTTTATCTGATATTAGAATGGCAACTCCAGCTTGCTTCTTCAGACCATTTGCTTGGAAAGTTGTTTTCCAGCCTTTCACTCTGAGGTAGTGTCTGTCTTTGTCTCTGAGGTGTGTTTCCTGTAGGCAGCAGAATGCAGGGTCCTCGTTGCGTATCCAGTTTGTTAATCTACGTCTCTTTATTGGGGAGTTGAGGCCATTGATGTTGAGAGATATTAAGGAATAGTGATTATTGCTTCCTGTCATATTCATATTTGGATGTGAGGTTATGTTTGTGTACTTTTCTTCTCTTTGTTTTGTTGCCAAGACGATTAGTTTCTTGCTTCTTCTAGTGTATATCTTGCCTCCTTATCTTGGGCTTTACCATTTATTATCCTTTGTAGTGCTGGATTTGTAGAAAGATATTGTGTAAACTTGTTTTTGTCATGGAATATCTTGGTTTCTCCATCTATGTTAATTGAGAGTTTTGCAGGATACAGTAACCTGGGCTGGCATTTGTGTTCTCTTAGGGTCTGTATGACATCAGTCCAGGATCTTCTGGCCTTCATAGTTTCTGGCGAAAAGTCTGGTGTGATTCTGATAGGTCTGCCTTTGTATGTTACTTGACCTTTTTCCCTTACTGCTTTTAATATTCTTTCTTTATTTTGTGCGTTTGGTGTTTTGACTATTATGTGACGGGAGGTGTTTCTTTTCTGGTCCAATCTATTTGGAGTTCTGTAGGCTTCTTGTATGCCTATGGGTATCTCCTTCTTTAGGTTGGGGAAGTTTTCTTCTATGATTTTGTTGAAGATATTTACTGGTCCTTTGAGCTGGGAGTCTTCACTCTCTTCTATACCTATTATCCTTAGGTTTGATCTTCTCATTGAGTCCTGGATTTCCTGTATGTTTTGGACCAGTAGCTTTTTCTGCTTTACATTATCTTTGACAGTTGAGTCAATGATATCTATGGAATCTTCTGCTCCTGAGATTCTCTCTTCCATCTCCTGTATTCTGTTGGTGAAGCTTGTATCTACAGCTCCTTGTCTCTTCTTTTGGTTTTCTATATCCAGGGTTGTTTCCATGTGTTCTTTCTTGATTGCTTCTATTTCCATTTTTAATTCCTTCAACTCTTTGATTGTGTTTTCCTGGAATTCTTTCAGGGATTTTTGTGACTCCTCTCTATGGGCTTCTACTTGTTTATTTATGATTTCCTGGAATTCTTTCAGGGATTTTTGTGTCTCCTCTCTATGGGCTTCTACTTGTTTAATTATGTTTTCCTGGAATTCTTTCAGGCATTTTTGCGATTCCTCTCTGTAGGCTTCTACTTGTTCTCTAAGTGAGTTCTTCACATCTTTCTTGAAGTCCTCCAGCATCATGATCAAATATGATTTTGAAACTAGATCTTGCTTTTCTGGTGTGTTTGCATATTCCATGTTTGTTTTGGTGGGAGAATTGGGCTCTGATGGTGCCATGTAGTCTTGTTTTCTGTTGCTTGGGTTCCTGCGCTTGCCTCTCGCCATCAGATTATCTCTAGTGTTACTTTGTTCTGCTATTTCTGACAGTGGCTAGACTGCCCTATAAGCCTGTGTGTCAGGAGTGCTGTAGACCTGTTTTACTGTTTTCTTTCAGCCTGTTATGGCGACAGAGTGTTCTGCTTTCGGGCGTGCAGTTTTCCCTCTCTACAGGTCTTCAGCTGTTCCTGTGGGCCTGTGTCTTGAGTTCACCAGACAGGTCACTTGCAGCAGAAAAGTTGGTCTTACCTGTGGTCCCGAGGCTCAAGTTTGCTCGCGGGGTGCTGCCCAAGAGCTCTCTGTGGCAGCAGCAACCAGGAAGATCTGTGCCGCTGTTTCCGGGAGCTTCAGTGCACCAGGGTTCCAGATGGGGTTTGGTGTTTTCCTCTGGCGTCCGAGATGTGTATGCAGAGTGCAGTCTCTTCTGGTTTCCCAGGCGTGTCTGCCTCTCTGAGGGTTTAGCTCTCCCTCCCACGGGATTTGGGTGCAGAGAACTGTTTATCCGGTCTGTTTCCTTCAGGTTCTGGAGGTGTCTCAGAGGCAGTGGTCCTGCTGCTCCTGGGCCCTCCCCCACGGGAACCCAGAGGCCTTATACAGTTTCCTCTTGGGCCAGGGATGTGGGCAGGGGTGGGCAGTGTTGGTGGTCTCTTCAGCTCTGCAGCCTCAGGAGTGCCCACCTGACCAGGCGGTCGGGTCTCTCTCCCATGGTGTCTGGGAGCAGAGAGCTGCTGCAGGCCGGGATCCGCGGGTGTGGGACTCCCGGTAAACACAGGAGGTGCCCGGTCCTAGAGGAATTCTGCCTCTGTGTGTCCCGAGATCACCAGACAGGTCTCTTGCAGCAGAAAAGTTGGTGTTACCTGTGGTCCCGAGGCTCAAGTTTGCTCGCGGGGTGCTGCCCAAGAGCTCTCCGTGGCAGCCCTGATTTTTTTTTTTAATATTCTGATAGTCAAGCATCAGTTCTTAGTCTTGTTTGACTGGGTTGACACTCGACATGGTTCTTAATAATCAACATTGCTTTGGGTGGAAATGCACTCCAGTTAGATAAGAAGAGCTTTAAAGACTTTAAAAATCGTGTGTTAAATAACATACAGGGGAAATGGCAAGGCAAGCTGACACTTTGACGGTATTTTATAAGAGAAGGGAAAACACTGTGGGGGCGGGGGTGTTCTTGAATCCTGTAAATACCCAATAAAAATTCACCTTGTCCGTGTATTGTCCTAAGAGACACAATCTCATTTACATTTATTAGAAGTAATGATATAGTGTCCTGCACATAATTAACACAATAAAATGCTGCTAATTTCACAGTGTCATTATAAAATTTCTGGTTCAAATTAGAAAGTGATTAACCCTCTGAGTGAGACAATGACATTTCCATTCCCAGTCTGTGAATTAAGTTGGAGGGGCTGTTTCCCACCTGTGAAAGCTAGGCTGGCTCATCTTCATTCTGCTCCACCTCCGCCAGGGCTTTTCAAGAGCCAAAGCTCTGGAGGCAAGTTTATTGGGGATACTTTGGTATCCTAGAGCAAACCAAGTTCTCAGCAAATGCTTGGGCTTATCTCAGTGTAGTAGGGAAAACAACTTTGTTTAAAAGACAGGGTAGACCTAAGGACAGCAAAGATGGAGAGGTCAAGAAAGTGGGGAAAGAGAAAAGAAGGGAAGCAGGAGAATAAACAATAAACTCAGATGAACAAAATTGTACTGTGTACTGAACTGCCTGTTGGTCATGTAAGTATGAAAATTCCCCATTAATAAGTTACCTTGTGAGTGTGCATCATCTCACTTCTTACCAACTACACTTTGACCTTTGCTTGGACTCTTCTTTATTCATTGACTGTACATCATTCCTCCACAACTGATTTTAATTAACTTCTGAAAAAGTAATAAATTCATTAAAGAGAAGAGATTTATTAGCTCCTCATTTTAAATATCCCAACTCAACCAAAATCCTCTTTAAGAATATTTAATGAGGAAAGTGATACCATAAATGCATGAAACCTTGAGTTAATGATTAATTTGTCCAACCTGTTAAGACAATTACTAACAGAATAAATCTTTGCATACATTTATAAAGCTGCTAAAAATATTGTGGATTACTCTTCCCTACCTTCCCTTCCTTTTTCTTCCACAAAGATTCATGTCTAGAGGGGTATAATTGGTTTAAGCAGGGGTGCTCCCTTAGGATAGAGGGATCCGTTTGCAAAGGCTGTACCTTGCTAGGCCCATTAAGGAATCAAAACAATGAGCAGTGCTGAGAGAGCTCTTAAGGATGTCATCCTAAGAAAATTTAATTTAGTAATTTTCTCTGTATTGATGAATTCGTTGACTGCTGATACCTTCTTCACAGTGCGGTGCAATTTTAAGTTCAGCTCCTCCAACTGCTGAACCAGTAAGCCAGATTAATCTTTCACACCCCACCAGTTCTCAAGTGTGAGAGACAATAAAACATCTGCTCCAAGCTAAAGTCCACCAGGCATCCCAGCTGAGAAATGAGTTTTCTCACATTTGAATTCATGTTTATTTAAAAGTATGTGTATATTACACACACACACACACACACACACACACACACACACACACGCACACCATCATCTTAGATTGCCTTAAGTACAGACTAGAGGTACTAGTCTATGCTTGTTATTATGATTTTCCCTTGGTAACATTATAAGAAATTAGTTTACTTACTGTACCTTATGCTAAAAGGTAGACTAGGGGAAAATACATATTTAAATAGTTCTGATTACAGATCCACAAGCCCCATGTAGAGATCACATCTTGTTGGCATTGTTCTAGTGCAACCCAAGGCAGGAAAGCACATATTGAAAAGTAGTCCCTAATTTATAGGTGAAATCTGCAGGACAGCAGTGCCTTGGAGCAAAGGGCGTAATTGTTGAGTGCACTGACTGGAAAGATTAGAGATGACAGAAGACAAACCTCTAGTTACACAATTTTTTTTTTCAGTGCAATTAAGCTGAAAATATTTCATCCACTGTCAAGGAGACAAATTGCTTAACCTTAATCTATGCAACAATTTCTCCCACACGTAAGTGCCTTCTCACTATCAACCCTGGGCCCTGCTCTCTGCAAATTCAACACACACAGCTTCTTCTCTTGTCTGTAAGCCTTTGTCTTCTTAGCTTCTCTAATTCTGTCTTTCCTTCTGACTCAGAAGCACTGTTTTTTTTTCTTCTTCTCTCTCTTGCTGTGCACTTAATTTTAGGTCACTTGCTTGGTGATATTATTTATAGCATAATTATAGCTGGAAAGACACACATCTTATTACCTCAAAATCTTGTTACTCATCTTAAAGGTGTTTGTGTTGATGAGTCATTCTGTTGGCAGATTAATTTGTGAAGTAGATAGGCTTGCCCCATTTAACACCTAGTCAGACTCCAAGATTTGGAAGAATAGCTACCATACTTGCATGTTTTAAGGGAGGCCTCTAAGTACCCAGGTGGGCGTGGTAATCTCTTTTTCTTTCGAGTTTATATAAAGCAGATGAGTCTATTATATCTCATCCAGAGTTGCTGCTCAAGTTTTTAGTTGAAATCTCTGCTATATACAATGTTAAGTATTGTACATATATACTGTATTTCTTTCTCATAACAACTCTGTTGCACAGCTCTTTTATATCCATTTATATATGGAGAATTAGAGCCTCAATTTAAGCTGACTTGCCTGACTGAGAATTGGGAAATAGCATTTGGATCACACTGGTCTGGTTCTAACGTTCACACAAACCCACTATGCTGTTGTGTGTTTGTGCATATCAATGCATTTTTGTATGTCAACTTTATATGAACTTTCAGAAAGAGCAGTGACGTAGGTGGAGTGAGGTTGGCTAAAGAATCATACAAATGATTACGTATCCACTAGCCATGTGGCCCACAGGACTTCCCCGTCCTCTATTTGGAGCCTCATTGAGTCCAACAAAACTCTCCATAAGGCAGCATCATGGGTGTTTTCACTGTGAAAGTACCCAAAGATACTTCACTGGGTAATCACCTGAACATATTTTTGTATTGCTATTAATTTGGTTGTGTATACTTCTGGCTGTTGCCATTCTCCTGAGTTGTTTTACAATTTAGATAACACATGTTCCCGCAAAGTCCAAAACAAAAGCTTTTTAAAAAACGTTGAAAACATTTCAAGTGGGAACATGGCTGAGTCAGTGAAGCAGGCTGCCAAGGACAGGTCAGGGAAGTAGCTACTGTTTCGGGGCTCTTGGCTCATAGGCTCTCGTTGCCAGAGCCTCCTGCCTACATGAAGTTTGGGAGAGTTTGTTGATATAAAAACTTGGCAGGCATTAAGTTGACATGTTTTTCAGGACAGAAGAATAGTTGCACACAAGAAATGAAGGTTTTCAGGTAAAGGAAGAACAGACACCCTGAATAATAGTTTTAATGAGACACAAGGAAATATATGTGTTATTATAGCAATTATTCTTCAGAAAGAGATAAAAAAGGGGGCAAGGAAATAAAAATAGAGAAAAGGGGGGCATCAAAGAATTTATACAAAATCTCTGGAGTTGACAAGATGAAATATAAAGATAACAAAAGAAGAAAAAGGAAAGAAAGAACAAAGCCCTTTCTGTCCGAGGCACCTAGGATGGACATCCATCTAGTAAGACTGGGTGAGCAGTAGACGTCCTATAGATGAAAGGGCATATGATGATGTAATGTGCAGTTCATGTGGGCTTCTGAAACAGACATACAAGATGTAAGTAAGAAAAGCTGATGCGGCATGATAACATTCCTGTTTCATCAGCACAGGTGGGAACAGAATTTACAAGCATGAGGGAGCTCCTCCTGGAAGAGAACAGAGTGAGGCCAGAAGAGGTTTTAGGGCAGAGCTAAGATGATCACCAGCATGCGAGACACAGGCAGAGGAACAGGTGGCTACAACTGAGAATTTCTAGTTGGTATAGGAGATATGACACAAAGTCAAGCACCAGAGGTCTTTGGGAAGCTTAGATTAAAGGTAAAACTCCAGAATAGAACACTCAGTCAAACCGAAGAATCTTCAAGGTTGCATATGGATGAAAATGTCATAACAAATCCCATTTATTTTTATTAGATATATTTCTTTATTTACATTTCAAATGGTATTCCCTTTCCTGGTTTCCTTAAAACATTAGACCCCCTCCCTTACTCCTCCCCCTCCCCCATACAGGTGTTCCCACCAACTCCCCTTACTGCCCCCCCCCATATTCCCCTGCACTGGGGGTCCAACCTTAGCAGGACCAAGGGCTGCCCCTTCCACTGGTGCCCCAACAAGGCTATTCTCGGCTACATATGCAGTTGGAGCCCTGGGTCAGTCCATGTATGGTCTTTTGGTAGTGGTTTAGTCCCTGGAAGCTCTGGTTGGTTGGCATTATTGTTCTTGAAAGCCCCTTCAGCTCTTTCAATCCTTCCTCTAATTCTTCCAAAGGGGGTCCTGTTCTCAGTTCAGTGGTTTACTGCTAACATTGACCTCTGTATTGGATATGTTCTGGATGTGTTTCTCAGGACAGATCTATATCCAGTTCCTTTCAGCATGCACTTTTTAGCTTCATCAATCTTATCTAGTTTTGGTGGCTGCATACACACACACACACACACACACACACACACACACACACATATATGTTCCCCCTTTTAAGAAGGAGTGGGAGCATCCACATTTTGGTTATCCTTTTTCTTGAGCTTCCTGTGTTCTGTGGATTGCATCTTGAGTAATTCGAGCTTTTGGGCTAATATCCACTTATCAGTGAGTGCATGCAAAGTGTGCATTTCTGTGATTGGGTTACCTCACTCAGGATGACATTTTCTAGTTCATTCCATTTGCCTATGAATTTCATGAAGTCATTGTTTTTGATAGCTGAGTATTCCATTGTGTAGATGAACCACAATTTTGAATCCATTCCTCTGTTGAAGGGCATCAGGGTTCTTTCCAGCTTCTGGCTATTGTAAATAATGCTGCTATGAACATAGTGGAGCATGTGTCTTTGTTGTATGCTGGAGCATCATTTGGGTATATGCCCAGGAGAGGTATAGCTGGGTGCTCAGGTAGTGGAATGTCCAATTTTCTGAGGAACCTCCAGACTGACTTCCAGAGTAGTTGTACCAATTTGCAGTCCCACCAACAATGGAGGAGTGTTCCTCTTTCTCCACATTCTCGCCAGCATCTGTTGTCACCTGCACCTGAGATTTTTATTTTATCCATTTCGACTGGTGTGAGGTGGAACTCAGGTTTGCTTTGATTTGCATTTCCCTGATGACTAAGGATGTTGAACATTTCTTTTTTTTTTTTAATTGACTTGAGTATTTCTTATATACATTTCGAGTGTTATTCCCTTTCCCGGTATCCGGGCAAACATCCCCCTCCTCCCCTCCCCTTCCTTATGGGTGTTCCCCTCCCAACCCTCCCCCCATTGCCGCCCTCCCCCCAATAGTCTAGTTCACTGGGGGTTCAGTCTTAGCAGGACCCAGGGCTTCCCCTTCCACTGGTGCTCTTACTAGGATATTCATTGCTACCTATGAGATCAGAGTCCAGGGTCAGTCCATGTATAGTCTTTAGGTAGTGGCTTAGTCCCTGGAAGCTCTGGTTGCTTGGCATTGTTGTACATATGGGGTCTCGAGCCCCTTCAAGCTCTTCCAGTTCTTTCTCTGATTCCTTCAACGGGGGTCCTATTCTCAGTTCAGTGGTTTGCTGCTGGCATTCGCCTCTGTATTTGCTGTATTCTGGCTGTGTCTCTCAGGAGCGATCTACATCCAGCTCCTGTCGGTCTGCACTTCTTTGCTTCATCCATCTTGTCTAATTGGGTGGCTGTATATGTATGGGCCACATGTGGGGCAGGCTCTGAATGGGTGTTCCTTCAGTCTCTGTTTTAATCTTTGCCTCTCCCTTCCCAGCCAAGGGTATTCTTTTTCCTCATTTAAAGAAGGAGTGAAGCATTCACATTTTGATCATCTGTCTTGAGTTTCATTTGTTCTAGGCATCTAGGGTAATTCAAGCATTTGGGCTAATAGCCACTTATCAATGAGTGCATACCATGTATGTCTTTCTGTGATTGGGTTAGCTCACTCAGGATGATATTTTCCAGTTCCAACCATTTGCCTACGAATTTCACAAAGTCGTTGTTTTTGATAGCTGAGTAATATTCCATTGTGTAGAGGTACCACATTTTCTGTATCCATTCCTCTGTTGAAGGGCATCTGGGTTCTTCCCAGCTTCTGGCTATTATAAATAAGGCTGCAATGAACATAGTGGAGCACGTGTCTTTTTTATATGTTGGGGCATCTTTTGGGTATATGCCCAAGAGAGGTATAGCTGGATCCTCAGGCAGTTCAATGTCCAATTTTCTGAGGATCCTCCAGACTGATTTCCAGAATGGTTGTACCAGTATGCAATCCTACCAACAATGGAAGAGTGTTCCTCTTTCTCCACATCCTCGCCAGCATCTGCTGTCACCTGAGTTTTTGATCTTAGCCATTCTCACTGGTGTGAGGTGAAATCTCAGGGTTGTTTTGATTTGCATTTCCCTTATGACTAAAGATGTTGAACATTTCTTTAGGTGTTTCTCAGCCATTGGGCATTGCTCAGCTGTGAATTCTTTGTTTAGCTCTGAACCCCATTTTTTAATAGGGTTATTTGTTTCCCTGCGGTCTAACTTTTTGAGTTCTTTGTATATTTTGGATATAAGGCCTCTATCTGTTGTAGGATTGGTAAAGATCTTTTCCCAATCTGTTGGTTGCCGTTTTGTCCTAACCACAGTGTCCTTTGCCTTACAGAAGCTTTGCAGTTTTATGAGATCCCATTTGTCGATTCTTGATCTTAGAGCGTAAGCCATTGGTGTTTTGTTTAGGAAATTTTTTCCAGTGCCCATGTGTTCCAGATGCTTCCCTAGTTTTTCTTCTATTAGTTTGAGTGTGTCTGGTTTGATGTGGAGGTCCTTGATCCACTTGGACTTAAGCTTTGTACAGGGTGATAAGCATGGATCGATCTGCATTCTTCTACATATTGACCTCCAGTTGAACCAGCACCATTTGCTGAAAATGCTGTCTTTTTTCCATTGGATGGTTTTGGCTCGTTTGTCAAAAATCAAGTGACCATAGGTGTGTGGGTTCATTTCTGGGTCTTCAATTCTATTCCATTGGTCTATCTGTCTGTCTCTGTACCAATACCATGCAGTTTTTATCACTATTGCTCTGTAATACTGCTTGAGTTCAGGGATAGTGATTCCCCCTGAAGTCCTTTTATTGTTGAGGATAGCTTTAGCTATCCTGGGTTTTTTGTTATTCCAGATGAATTTGCAAATTGTTCTGTCTAACTCTTTGAAGAATTGGATTGGTATTTTGATGGGGATTGCATTGAATCTGTAGATTGCTTTTGGTAAAATGGCCATTTTTACTATATTGATCCTGCCAATCCATGAGCATGGGAGATCTTTCCATCTTCCGAGGTCTTCTTCAATTTCCTTCTTCATTGTCTTGAAGTTCTTATTGTATAGATCTTTTACTTGCTTTGTTAAAGTCACACCGAGGTACTTTATATCATTTGGGTCTATTATGAAGGGTGTCATTTCCCTAATTTCTTTCTCGGCTTGTTTCTCTTTTGTATAGAGGAAGGCAACTGATTTATTTGAGTTAATTTTATACCCAGCCACTTTGCTGAAGTTGTTTATCAGCTTTAGTAGTTCTCTGGTGGAACTTTTGGGGTCAGTTAAGTATACTATCATATCATCTGCAAATAGTGATATTTTGACTTCTTCCCTTCCAATATTTATCCCTTTGACCTCCTTTCATTGTCTGATTGCTCTGTCTAGGACTTCAACTACTATATTGAATAAGTAGGGAGAGAGTGGGCAGCCTTGTCTAGTCCCTGATTTTAGTGGGATTGCTTCAAGTTTCTCTCCATTTAGTTTGATGTTAACTACTGTTTGCTGTATATTGCTTTTATTATGTTTAGATATGGGCCTTGAGCTCCTGATCTTTCCAGGACTTTTATCATGAAGGGGTGTTGAATTTTGCTAAATGCTTTCTCAGCATCTCATTCATTTTATACACTATAATTTGCAATTAAAAAAACAGCTAAACTATCAAGACAATGTTTACTAGTTTTGCTCCCTGTAGGCTACTTTAGTCAAGTGCATAAAATATAATCCATGGCTCAGTAGAAAAATGATGAACTTGAGCAGGTACCCTACTTTGAACTTCATAGTATTATCAATAAATCAAAATCAAAATAATTAATTTCTTTACAGCAGAAACTCAACTGCCAGATTATCCTAAAGAAAAGTTATCTTTGGCTTTTCATAGTTTGAATATGTATTTGGCAGCAAATATTTCCATTCAAAAAGAGAATGGGATGTTGGGGACTTCTGGGCAAGTAGTGTTCTTCCATCCCAAAGGTAAAGATGTGTGCTTCTGTGCTAGACAGATTTCTTTCCAGGTGTCTTAGTTAGAGTTTTATTGCTGTGAACAGACACCATGACCAATGCAAGTCCTATAAAAAAAACATTTAATTGGGACTGGCTTACTGGTTAAGAGAATCAGTCCAGGAGCATAAAGGTGGGAATGTGGCAGCATCCAGGCAGGCATCGTCCAGGAGGAACTGAGAGATCTATGTCTTCATCTGAAGGCTGCTAGCAGAATACTAACTTCCAGGCAGGTAGGACTAGGGTATTAAATCCCACTCCCACAGTAACACACCTACTTCAACAAGGCTATACCTACTCCAACAAGGCCACTCTTCCAAATAGTGCCACTCTCTGGGTCAAGCATGTACAAACCTGTTCTCTCCCAATTCCTGATGGATGTGCCTACAGTGATGCCTAGAAAATTCACCATAGTTGCCCTTAGAGGTAATTTCTAGAATTCTGTTTCTACGTATAATATTTGTCCAGCACATATGAGCAAGTCACCAAAATTATCCTGAAGATGTTGGTAATATTAGTATAAATGGTGAAACCAGAATTGAAATCTATGAACTGTGACACACTTAAAGATTTTCTATCTGTGTATAGTGAGTGTGTAAGGGCTGCATAGTCCAAACATACTGGAGTTTGGAGCAAAAGAAAATATAGTAACTTTCTTAGGTTTTGGGTCTTCACTAACAAAATCACTAAGTCTAAACTTGATAATTTCATGTTATTTTTTTGTATCATCAAATTTAAAATTCAAACTCCTTGGTAAAAATCAATAACCTTGACACTGTATTTAGCAGAGACGACAGTGGCATGCATGCTATCATATTATGACATGTTGTTATTTCTGGTCTCTTATTGTAGTGACTTCCCAACTTGAGATAATCCAAGGGGTAGTAATGACTCAAAAAATAATATAAGTATCTAGTCTCTGGGATGTTGACTGCATATTGTTCAACTAGGTATTAAAGAAGAAGGAAGAAGAAAATGAGACAGAAAGAGAAAGAATTTGAATTCATACACAAATTCACAAAATGAGTAGTGTACATGAATAAAGGGAGATGATGTTCCTGGTTTTAGAGTTTGGAGTGTACCAGAAACTGAGCCTCTAGGTCCTAAGGTTGTTTCTTAAAGAAACTTGAATTCTCATCTGATAAGTAGTTACTGAGGAGAGCCAGCTCAGTGTCACATATTAGGTTTTGTGTCTGTCATACAGAAAACAACCAGATGCTTACCTTGTATTCTTACCATTTAGTAGACTAAGGGGCTGTGTTAGACTGAGGGGTTGTGTGCTCTGGAAAGTTGAGTGGATCTCATGGCATTGTCCTCCACTATTGTAAAGGAAAGAAAGAATCTTGGAAATCAATGGGATGACAGCTCTCTCTCTCTCTCTCTCTCTCTCTCTCTCTCTCTCTCTCTTTCTCTCTGTGTGTGTGTGTGTGTGTGTGTTGGGGGTGGGGTGCATGCATGCACATGTGGGTTTGCTTACATGTGTGTTTGCTGGTGAGGGAATGATAGACTTGCACATGAGAGGCAAGTACTTAGCAAACAGAACTCTAAGGTAATAAAATGAGATTTAAGTGAGGGAAAACTGGTAGTTTGCATATAGCATTTGAAAAAGTTCTTTCCTTTTTCCTTCCTTCCTTTTTTCCCTTCCTTCCTTCCTTCCTTCCTTCCTTTCTAAAATGTTTTCTTTTTTGCCACTTGCAAATTAGCACACCAATTCAGTAACTTGTTCAAGTCTCAACAGTTACTTATGGTTGTAGCAACATGAATTTTTTGCTTTTAGGTAAAGGATGGAAAGTTTACAACACGTGAGGCAGAAAGAATGTTACCGTACTAACTAAACCATGGTGCAGCTGGGCCTCGAAGATAACTGAAATTCAAATGCTTCTAGGAGCTCCCTGCCCTGTTTCCTTGTTTCTGGAATTGTTCTTTCACGTAGCTCTCTCCTTGGTATTAAAACATGGCTATTTGAACATCCAAATTTCAACTCCTGGGTTTCAGATGAGAAGGTTTTCAAGGAAATGCAATGACTACTTCAAACTAGATTTGGTACCCAGCTTATAACAAGCAGTGATCTGGGGTTCATGGGGTAACAAATAGTGGACCATTTAAACTAGGAACCAGGGAATTATAGATGTAGTCATGACTAAAATTCCAATGATATTTTTAATTATCTATAGTTCCTTCTAAAGACTAAGGAAGTGTGTCAAAGGAAGTAGACCCGAGACATAGTGGTATGTGCTTATCTCTACCTGTGGAAATTCAGGCAGGAGGATCTCGAATGGGAGAGACCATCCTGGACCTCTATCTGGACAAAACAAAACAATACAAAAGAAAAGTTTGCTGGGTTCATATTCTAACCTCATCTGCGTGTCATTGGCCAAATGACTCAGTCTTTTACCTAAATTCCTAAGTTCTGTAAAGTTGCAGTGATAAGGGCACCCACTTCATATAGATATGGAAGCCTGAGCCCTAGAACTGACTGTTTCTTCTCTTACCCCCTCCCCACAAACTGATATTAGATCACAGCTTTCCTCTGTGTTAATGGGACCTTCAGTTACTCAGGGCTCCAAACAGAGTAACTTCCCTGTTACCCCCACACTTCCCTGTCTCTTGTGCTCTGTTTGCATCTGATCTTCTGAACTTTCTTCTTCCTGGTGTTTAAGTTTTCATTTTCTCCATTTCCCTCTGTTACAAGATGCACATTGAACGTTCATGTGCTGCAGTTATAACCACCTACCTCCAATCTCATTTTTAGGTAAAACTGATTTTAAACTTTCCTTACATTTTCCTACCCCTCACATACACATGACATGTTCATTGTCTTTAAAGTAGCTTCCAGTGTATTACTCTAAATAAGAAAAATACCAACTTTGACATCTGTTATCCTGAACTACTTAATTTTGAGTTTCTTAAAAATCTTAACTTTAGCAAGAGAACACATGTTAGATTAATGAGAAAAAAATGATACTATTATAAACTTGTGGCACAATATATATATATATATATATATACACATACATAAATATACCACACTTAGGCAAATCTGTTTATAAGATAATGAATGTATATACCAATACATTGTTTTACAAACACAAATGCTTTTATATATAATTATCAGACTATCTTGAGAGTATTATTTTATAAGCTAATTATACACATGTTCACATAAATATATATTGTATTAATATAGTTCTTTATAAATTATTTATTCAAAAGCAAAATTATAATTGAAGTTCCATTTATTTATTTGCAAATAAGTCTGTACTAGTTAAATTTTGCTTACCCTTAGGTAAATGGTTGTTTACATGCCTTGGCTCACTTGATCTTGCTCCTAGGGAGCTTAGGAGGAGTTACAGATTTTTTTTAAAAGCAGGGCAATTATATCGAGTCCTGAGGGTGCTCACTGAGACAAAGCTGACTGGGAGTCAGGAGATAACTCAGTGGGAAAGATACTGATGCAACTATGAGCACCTGAAGTCAATCTGCAGCACCTCTGGTAGAAAAAGCCAGGCCTGGGAGCACACGTCTGTAACCACAACACCTGGGGGGCAGAAGCAAGCAGATTCCGGGGGGTCACTGGCCATCCAGACTAGCCTACTTGGCAGTTCCAGACCAATGAAAGACTCTGTCTCAAAAGAAATAATGACAAATAAATCAATATAAAGTTAGTGGTGCTGGCAGAGGTTATCCTGTGACTTCCACAGGCTTGTGCACAAACTTATACACATACCTGCACACACACACACACCTACACACACACTCACACACTCCCAAATTCAACTGCATTTAGATCAATATGTTTGATAGGATGGATGTTTGGATGAAGACAGTGGGTGAGTTTTAGGTGAGTGTCAGCTGCAAAAACCTAGCACGCTCTCCTTCCCTCTTTTTGTTTGTTCGTTTGTTTGTATTGGTTCTTTTGTTGTTGTTTTTGGCTTTTGTTTGTTTGGGTTTTGGAAAATGTGAATCAACCCTGGTTTGTTTCTTAACTGATAAGAAATCAAAAAAAAGGAAAGAAATCAGAATTTTGATATTTGAAAGGTTATAGAATAAGTTCTTTGAGTATTTAAAAAGGAACTAATTATCTCTTCAGGCAGTAAGAATGTGGTTAGAAATAGAATATCTAAATGATTTAAAGCCCTAGCTCAAACTGAGGAATTATAGTGTGCATATGCATTCTCAATGGCTTTGGAGGGGTTTGTGTATTTTAAAGACAACTAAATAGAAAACTTGAAACTTGGAATAAAAATAAAACAGACAAAAACTTAAACAAAACCCCAAAACAACAACAAAACAAATGAACTCAGAATCTTATTTCCTGTTCCAAACTATGTTTCTTTAGATTTTGCTTGTTATAATAACAGCCTTTTAAACATAGAATATGTTCGGTATATATTTATGCCTTCCAGTGATTATTAATATTGTTCTTAGAGTAAATATTACATAAATACTAAGTATTGCTTAGGTTTTTGTTGTTGCTGCTTTTGCTTTTTTGTCAACCTAGTATAAGAGGAGGGAAGAGGAACCTCAATGAAGATACCGCCATCAAACCAGCCTGTCAGCAAGTCTGTGAGGCATTTTCGTGATTAAGAATTCATGTGGGAGTGCCCAACCTACTGTGGGAATTGCTGTCTGGACACACACACTCACACACACACACACACACACACACACACACACACACACACACACACACATGACAGGCTAGCAAACCATGAGGAACAAGCCTGTCAGCATTTCTCTGGGCTCTACTTTAGTTCCTGCCTCCAAGTTCCTGCCTTGCATTCTTGCCCAAATGACTATGCAGGACTATGACCTGGAATAGGTAAGCCAAATAAGCTCTTTCTTCCCTACCTCTAGCACCTTAGTATAGATAAACCCTCAGAGACATGCCAAAAGGCTAGAGTCTTCAGTGATTCCAGACCCGGTCAAATTGAGAATCAATATTAATCATTACAATTAGTTTGTTGAACAACAGAGCAACTTATCTTTGTTCTGTTCATGTTAGTACTTATAGATGTATAACATTCATAAACTGTGTAGTATGTCTCATGTTTTACACACACACACACACACACACAATTTTAAGGAGCTTTGAGAAGGAAGAAGTATTTAGTGTAGTTGAAACTTGCATATGTGTAATGAATCATTACACATATTGGGAAGTACAAACCCCAGGTGGGCTTCAGTCTGTGACTGTCAATGCTACACAGACCTTTCCATCACACTGTTTGGCATTCCTTGGTGTTTCGTTGATTCTTGGATAGATTTTCTTTTCTTTCTGTTTTTAAGTTTAATTTGTATTTTTAGTTCTGTATACGAATGTGTGTCTGTGTGGGTATGTGCATGGGAATACAGTTGCACATGGGGATCAGAAAAGGACCTTGGATCTGGGAACAGTTGTGAGATGCCCTATATGATTGCTGGGAACTGAATTCTGATCCACTGGAAGAACAGTATACACTCTTAACTGCTGAGGTTATATCCAGTCCTGGATAGCTTTTCTTATAGGAAACACACTGTCATATAAAATTTAGGCTTCACATTTAAAATCAAAACAATAAGATATGTGGATGAGTAAGCCTTTTTATTTTCACTAAGACCAGATTTTAACATTAAATTGCACTGTTGATTAAAATCCATGAATTCTTATTTCTTGTTTAGTCAGAAGTGGGGTGTGACAAAATTAGGTTGGCCCATGTTTGCCATGGCAGTTTTGATGGAGGTGGGAAAAGTGGACTTAAGGAACAAAGTTGTATAAAGAACTTAAAGCACTTTGTGAAGTCAAGTTGAAGGCTGGGATTCCGTTAATAGGTGGGTATTTCTACTAATGTGGGAAAACATATTAAATGGAGGGGCAAAAAGTCTTAGAAAAAAAATTCTCCTATCTCTAATAACAGATGCTCAAAACAAGAGTACAAGAGCTCTCTGATTCTCTCACACCTGACTTTAGTTAAGGCATTGATGATTGTGATATTTTGGGTAAAGGATATAGTTCCAAACGGTAAATGAAGGACCCTAACTACAAAGGCCGTAATGCTACCCCAGAGCTGTTGGACAGGTAAGTGAGAGGGCGTGAGTGGGAGCAGACACCATCTGTGAGGCAGCAGATTGTGTGTAGTCCGAACGGCTTTTGTTGCAGGCGTGCCTAAGGTTGAAGGAGGAACATTTAATCTGTGAAGCCTTCAAAACAGAGCCTAATTCATTTCTAGCCAAAGAGAAGTGTCATTGAAGATGATGACAAGTAGTGCTAGGAACCAGAGAAGTGAGAGAGGATGGATACTCTGGGCTCTCTGGATGAAGTCAGAAGGAAAGAAGAAGAAGTTAAAGAATTTAAGGAATTTCAACTTAGTTACACTTACACACACACACACACACACACACACACACACACACGGGTTTAAATGCTCATATGCACTTTAATTATATTCTCACACACACTAACACACACATATACAGAGAAGAATTCAGGCTCCTAAATTACTTTAATGATCTAAGAGTATAATTAATGACACATTAAATGATAGCAGATGTGCAGTTGAGGACCTCACAGTTAAACCAGAACGGATTCTTTTGCTAGTACAAATTAGGTGTGGTCCTGCTGTAGGCAATGAGGTTGACCCAAGTACCTACTTATAAGAACAGTTACAGTCCTTCCTCCGCACTGTAGGTATGTTTGAGGAAGTGCTGAGATAGTATCTCTAAGGAATCGTAGCTTTGAATACCAAAAACCAGCTTCATAGTACATTATTGATGTTTTGTGAGTCACCCAAGAGAAGTACAACCAATCCTGCCACAGTAAAGTTTGGCAACTTCCACCATTGCAACAATGGAAACTTTGGACTTGAATTGGGTTAGGTGAAGTTAGTTTATCCTTAGAACTGTCACCTATCTGCCCCCACCCCCCCAAGGTCTGTCAAGAGTGATTGTTCTCCAAAGGCAAGACAGAGTCTCTACTTGCCTCTCTCCACTGCTGGCCTCAAGAGCAGAGCAGAGTTGGGTACAGGCAGAACATTTTCTCTACCGAATAAAGGCCTATTGTCTGAATGTGACTAATCACAACACAGAAGCTACATGTCTGGAATTTCCAAGAAAATGACAGGGTGCATGCAGAGCTCAAAGGCTAGCTGGTGAGCCCGAGTGCAGACATCCTTACTAATCAAGAGTAGAATGCAGCTTTCAGTTTCCACTAAGTATTTGCTGGGACCCCCACCTACTGCTTCCTACTGGGTGGGACTAGAAAAAAAATGACATCGTACTTTCTAGAAATCTTTCCCTTCCCTTCCCTGTGGAAATGGAGGGTTCTCATAAAAATTAAAGACATTGATCTGAATTTATATCATGCACAGTGGCTTCCCCACCACCCACAGGTTTGCAAGGCATGTTCATTTGTCTGTGCTTAAACACAGTCCTTAAATATTAAATGGAAAGCTCTAGAAATAAATGATCCACACATTTTAAATTGTGTACCTTCTGAGGAGCAGGATGAATCACTGCACTGCCCTGCTTCATCATGGTGTGATGGAAATCACCCTGGCACCCAGAACTATATGCTGTAATTGTTCCCTGTGTGTGAGTCACATAGCAGTCCTCTTGATTCCCAGACTACCTGTGTGGTATCAAAGTGCTGTGTTTGGGAAACTTCTATAATGAGTGAGGCAGGGAGGGGAAAAAAAGGAGAGGAAGGATGAAGCCAAGAACGAGTGAGATAGGAATATTTCTATAACTTCCTTTGTTGTGTATTTCATCTGTTTCATAATACTGTTGTTAATCTCTTACTAAGACAAATTTGTAAATTTAATGTTATAATCAATGTGTTTTATGAGGAAAATAGTGTACGTAGAGAGCTTGGCACTATCTCTAGTGTCAGGCAACCCCTGTGGCTTTGGAAAGTATCCCCTGGATAAAGAGGGATATTTTATTGTGAGAGGTGAGAATTTAGCATTCATTCATGGTTTTAGTCAGTGAATTTATTATGTAGCTCTTTTATATCAGACTTTAAATTAGATGTTAGGGATAGAGACACTCTGGACCGTCTCTGACCTGCCAGCTCCCGAATAATGACACAGTGACTTATATTTATTTTATAAAAGCTTAGGCCTTAACTTTGGCTATTTCCCAACGAGCTCCTATAACTTAGTTAGCACACTTATTCTAATCCACATTCTGCCACTTACTCAGTCACTATATGTCTGACTTCCTCCATGTCTGGCTGGCAAAACTTCTGCCTCTCAATTTTTCTCCAGAGTTCTATCTCTTCCCTTTCCTGCCTAGATATAGGCTGTTAGTTCTTTATTAAAGCTGATCAGAGAATGACTTAAGAAGGTAGAGTAGTGCAGAGTCACAAATTCACACAATGTACAAAAAGATTACCCCAACCATAGATAAACAAGATTCTATTTGTACAGCATTCGGTTGTACAAAGAAAACAAGTTGACCCAAAGTATGACATGGAGTAATCACTGAAATGAAAAAGTAGGTTCAGGACACCATGGAAAGACCAAACAAGGGCCTTCGTGTTGGCATTCAGATGGCTGTGTGATATATACATGTGTGCATGTGTGTGTGTGTGTGTGTGTGTGTGTGTGTGTGTGTGTGTGTGCGTGTGTCTGTGTCTGTGTGGGTATGTGCTGTATGTGTCCATCTAAAAATTCTTCAGCTGTGCTGTAGACAAAGCTGAGAAGGATTGTGCACAGTCTAACACTGTACATAAAGACCAATAAGAAGCAATAACCAATCAGAAAACTACAATTTTAATCCGTGGAAGAAAGATTACAAAATTGGAGCAGCCGCAGTAAAAGTGAAAGGGAGAATAAAAATTCAAGAAATAAACAAAAAAAGGATGCACATAATTTTATATTTCATATAAGAGTCAATGTAGTTTTAAAGGGATTTCTGGAAAGAGAGCAGACATCTAAAATGCCAATTTCATTCCTACTTTGTCCAACAGAGTAAGACTGTTGTGTTTGCCTGAGATTCAACTTTGTGGAAGAAAGTCCTACAGTAGAAATAAAGTGTTAGTGAACTCACATGATGTAATGGATTTGGGATGGCAATATTGTATATGCCCTTACTTGAGTAAGGATGTTGGAATAACTGTGGAATGAGTAGATGAGATCAAGGAGAAAGCCTTACATAACATCAAGATTCAGCCACATGGCAGCCGATGGCTAGGGAGAAGAGTGTATGATGGACACTGAGATGGGTAGAGGAAACAGGGGAGCTGATTAATTTTACTATAGTTGGCATATAGTTTGATAGTGTCCCCCAGAAAGTACTGAGGCTGTAAATGATGAAACCTTGTAGAGTGTGGCTTCTGGGAGTTTTCAGATTATTGGATGCACTTCCTGTTGGATAGGACTGTGGTGGTTTGAATGGGATCTTTGAGTTGGTATGAAACCCTTAGCAAGATAAATATGGTAGCACATGCCTTTAATTTTAGCACTCAGGAGTCAGCACTCAGGTAGATCTCTGTGAGTCAAGGCTATCCTGGTCTACATAGAAAGTTCCTAAGCCAGCCAAGGCTACCTGGTGAGACCCTGTCTCAAAACAACGGCAGCAAGCAAACATAACAATAACAAAAACCCATGCAATTATTTGGTAATTTTGTAGCATCTTTCCTAAATCGGACCTCCCTCTTCCATGCTCACTTCTGCCATGTGTCTGCACCCATCACTAGGTCCTTATAAGTGTTGGGTAAATAAATGCCTTGACCATCAACACTTGGAACTGTGAGCTAGGCAAATCTATTTTTAAATAGAGTTGCCAGGCTTCAAGTATTTTATTGCAGCAATGCAAATTGGATGAACATGAAGGCGGTTTCAGGGAAGAAGTAGTCATGCTCAAGGTGTCAAATAAAATATTGGAAGAAAATGTCTCCTGTGCAATGTGGAGGAATCTTGGAGACCTTTACTGGAGACATGTTATTAAAATGATACTGTGAGTTGGGATGCCAATTTAATAGATATGGCACAGAAATATTAGAACAAGATCCTAATCTTGTCTCTATTTCTAATCCGTGTGTACTTGACTTTACCAAATTGTTAATTTACTTGAGAGGGTAAAATGTTAGTATTGTATTGATCCTGGAATTTTGATAAGATATGGGAGCCTGCCTCTCAGGTTGCCCCAGAGATGTGTATGGCATAGTCTCCGTGGGCTTCGGTCATCCCTTGCCCTAGAGTATGGCTGGAATCAATGAATTGCTTATAATTAAGAAACTAGAGCATGATGGGAATATTCCTTCTAGGATTAGGAAACAAAACAAAAGCACCTCGATTCTTTTGTTATGTTGAAATCTAACTTCATTCCCCTCCCTACTCTTCCTTTTTCCTCTCTCCCTGTCCCCTCCCCAGAAACAATCTTTTTTGTTATGAAGAGACCAGTAGTTATGTCCTTATGCCAAGGAACTGATTCTTCCAGCCAGCATCTGGTGAGAGCCTGAGTCCTGTAAAACAGTAGAGTATTGAGCCTGGCTGTGGACAGACTGGCTTCCAATAGGATGTGAACCAGCATGGAGACCAGCTGAACTTTGAGATGAATGAAGCATCAGCCAGTACCTTAACTGTGGGTTCCTGAGAGACCTTTTAGTTAAGCTGCATTCAGATTCCTGACCAAAGGATACTTGTGAGATTAAAAAGTGAGGATGACTCTAAACCGTGTGTGAGAATACTTTGTCACACAGCAATATGTAGTTAATGTACAGTTTTTGAAATAGCAATATTTAACTTAATCAGTATATAGTGTAAGAGCCAGGTTCTGATGTTCGCCTTTCTTAAAAATGTATCATTCTATGAATAGTTACATTGTAGTATCAGGACTTTTTAGAAACACAATTGACTTTATTATTTAAACAAGAAAAATTTATTTGCTTAGCAAAAAATCAGTAGCAGTTACAGGGCTTTTAATCTTTATTAACATTATAGTCACATGTGTGTTTAGCTGGTAATTGAAGGTTAAGAACGCAGGGGAGATCATCTGGGCTCCTTCCGTCCCTGCCAGCCTAGGGAATGGAGCCCAGCCATTTGTCCCTCACCTTTCCTGTGATTAACTCATCACACCTGTCTTTCCTGCCCTCTACCTGCCTCAGAAAGCTGGCATCTGAATGCTTTCTGTTTACTAGACTCAGAAATGCCATGTCTTCTAATCCTCCAATCCTCATGTATAATCCTGTGTTCAACTCAAATGTTTCTTGATTGTATTGGATGTTATCACATCCTATTGACTGCCTGGAGTTTGCTGTTATCTCCTGAGAGTGTTCATCCTTTTGTAATTAACAGCTTATTTGATTCGATGGTACCAGAGGTCAGGCTGTGTGTGTTTTATCATTCTGAGTTTGCAGGGGTATTTGCCCTCCCCTTGAAATCTTTATTTTAATTACTTCTGAGGTTTGTGACTCTATCTGTAGGATAAGGAGTGCACTGTTAAGAAAACATTTCTCTCCATTTTAATATAGATTTTGACTATTTCATTTGCTTCTGTCAGGTTTACCACACATTGAGTGGTATATATATATATATATATATCTTCACCTCCATTCTCCTCCTTCACTGAGAACCAGTTTTCCATTTGTATATTTTGCTACTAACACCATCAAGCATTAGTTAATATTTTCCAAGTGGAAGTTAAATTATATATCTGGACTTTTAGGCCAAACACATTTTTATGTTTGGTCTATTACTTGTACTTGCATCTGAGAAGTCCAATGTGTGCTATGAATAAATCTGATTATTTTGCAACATTACAAACTATTTCTGTAATTTCTTGAATCTTGCAGGTCAGTGAATATAAACAACTAACTAGCTTCCCTTTAAGCATAAATGAAGATTGCTCAAAAATTGTCTGAAAGAATTAATGGTTGTATGTCATCAACTGTTTGTACTAGTTATTTGATTTGAGGTAATATTCTTCATCAAAGTCTTTTAGAAAAAACAGCAGGATGATTACTTATGTACAATCTATACCATTGAAACATATAAATCCTTCCAAACAAAATAACCTCCCGCTCTACCTCAAATATATCAAGATTAATCATGCTTCTCATTTATTTCATTGAGCAGCCTCAATCTTTGTCTTCAATAAATCTGCGTTTTCCATTCGGTTAGGGACAACATGGTCATTCAATAAGAAGCAGTACATAGGTCTGCAAATAACCATAGTCAATTTTGATCATTATATAGGCAATTAAACAGGACTTATTGATTGACTGGGACACAGGTATTTAAAATAGAGTGACTGGGAAACACAAGTACTTAACACTAATGCAAAAGTGAAAAGCAAGATTTCCTTGAAAGTGTTGAAGGCCATTGACATGCCAGGTAGGCAGAAAAGTAATGAAAAGTCAATTATATGGTCTGCCATGGTTGACGTTGATTCTCTATTTTATTGTTATGCTACTTAGCTTTTTGTCATGTTGACACAAAACTAGAGTCATCTGGTAAAAGAGGGCCATATTTGGGGAAATGCTTCTATCAGTCTGGCCTGTAGACAAGTCTATGGGAGAATTTTCTTGGTTCATGAGTAATGTAGGAGTGGCCAGGCCACATTTCAGTGAATGTTTCCATTCAAGTTGTAGCATTATTATTGCTAACTACCCTTAGCTAGGTTTCCTGTTAGAAATGGGAGTTCAAAAAGAAAAAAGAAGTAGAGAGGACTCTAAAACCTTGCAACTTGGTCAGAAAAGTCAGTGTGAAGGTGTGGCAGAGAAAGAATGGTTATGAAGAGAGTAAAGATGTTGAAACTGAGACAATAGGAAAGAAGATTTGAGAACATCTCAGAAATTGACCGGTTTCCATATTGCAGGTTCAAGGGCATTAAATAGTAAACACTTTACTTTGAGCATGGGGCTTGTAGCTCAGTTGGTAGTTATTTGCCTAGAATTCATAAATCCCTGTGATTGATACTTAGTACCACCTAACCCAGGCATAGTGACACATGCCAGTAATCTCAGCAGTTGGGAAATTGAGGTAGGGATATCATAAGTTCAAAGTCAGAAAGAAGCATCAAAAGTTCAAGGTCACACCCTCCATTATATACTGTGTTTGAGGCCAACCTGAAATTCAGGAGGCCTCATTGAATTTCTGAATGGTCATGTTGTAAAAATACCTTCTAAATATTTGTGTTTATATCCATAGATTGTGCTGTTGTTAGCCATGGCCAGAGAAGCTTCTTTTTTATAATAGGTAGTAGTTAATACAGAGACTCAAGTGACTGAGTTCACAGCAAGTTCAACTTGTCTTCAGGGGTTATAAACGAAGAAGGCATAGGATGGAGAGGAGTGCTGTCGAATACTGTCTTCTGGACATGGTATGGCTATAGCACAAATGACTCCCAGTAGCCATGGTCATCTATACAAGATAAAGCCAGTTAAAAATTCCAACATGGATGGGGGAGGGGCTGCTCAGGTATCACCCCAGCTGAGAAGCTATTGGACAGTTGATAGCTGCTGAGGGGAGGAGAATCACTTTTCTTCGGGGAAGTGGCCACTGGCAGGTCACTTATACCTTAGTGGATGACTCCACACTTGTGTATATAGGGACAGCACTAATTAGACTCAATGGGTTAAAAAAGAGAGATAAAAGTGTCTAAGGTATGATAGTGAGAGTAAGAGGTGTTGGTGGAGTCCTGGAGAAAGATGGAGAGGAAGTGTTGGGTAGATACAATCAATATACATTGTACACACTTATGAAGTTTTCAAAGAATAAACAAAAGGTATTATTTAGAAGAAAAATTATACTTCAGAAGCTTTCTGCCCACATGAAGGAAACCCAGAAAGTTATTTCTTCTAAATTCTTTGCTTCATTCTCAACTGCTCAGCTGCTCAGTGACCAGAGGAACCAAGGTCCAAGAATCCTGGCCACTGCTCATGCTGCTAGCAGACTGGGCATCACCTATATGATGCTGGTTTTTGAGGAATTCAAAATAAAAGAGTTACAGAGTAGAAATTTCAATCCATAGTTTAGAGATGAGCTACACAAACTATGTAATGGACAACTGTCCCTGATGGCAGCCCTGGAGAGAACAGTGCATGAAAGTGTTAGGGTAATGGCTATCCCAGGAAGTTAAAGACACTAGTATTAGGGGGTATCTTCTCAGGAGGGCCAAAAGCAAAAAGTGGAGCCAGACTTGGAGAGGAACTATGCAGGCAGCAAATGTCTAAGCCTTTGGAAGCTCATCTTACACAACCATCTGCACAGACTCTGGGAAAAAATCTTTAGAACTCAACACTCACCATCCTTCTTTCTTTTCTGGCCACTGTAGTATGAGCTGTTTTGTTCCACCATCTTTGCCAGAAGGGCCTATGTGTCTGAAGCCACTAATCATTCCTCCTTTAAGCTGCTAATGTGAGATACTTTGTCATAGACCTATCTGTATGACAAACAACCATAAGACTGAAGAAGACACAATATGCTGAGTCTTGTTTTCCCTTGTTACGTATATGAGAGCAGCCCAGGCATATTTGCACTGACATATCATTAAGTGTTAGTTTTCTTGCTGTTTGTGGCATTCTCTAGATGGTCCCCTGAGTCTCATACTCTTCCAGAATACAAGCCACAAAATATAAGACACATATTTTATACTCAAGTCATGCCATCAACAATAAAAATGAACTATACCATGTACTGTTAGCTCACTTAATGTGCTACCATTTTGAAGTAGTAAGATTAAATGCAAAACCAAATAAAATCTATTCATAATTAAATAGTATGTATGATCACTAATCTTGATCATCAATTAATTTGGTTTAATAAGTACCCAGAGAGTTAGTAGCCCCACCTCTGAGTGTGTTTTTGAGGGAGTTTCCAAACTGAGTTACCTAATAGGAAAAGAACCATCTTCAATTTAGATGGTACCAACGTATAGTTTAGGAACTCTGAGGAAATAAAAAGAGGGATGGATAAAGCCCATGAAGGCAGACATGTTATCTCTGCTCCCACCTCTTTCAACAATGGAATAGATAAAATAAAAAAAATGGATTTGGAAAAAGTCAACAATGTAATGAATTTCTGGATAATATTTTCAGATGCTATACTAAACATAACTTTCATATTATACTCCAAGCTATGTGGAATTTCAGGATCAATAAAAGTAGGAACATGAGAGTAGCTTGTCAGGGCTTTTGTTTAGAGACTGGAAAGCTCACAGCAGGGTAAGCCTGTGCTAATGCTGTGCTACTCACAGGTCTCTAATCTAATCCTAAACTTTTTTTGCTAGATAGGTAGATTCTAAGACTGTTGGGCTTTCCTTTTCTCTACATGATTTTCAACAATTATAATTATGAGTAGTAGCATACCATTTTCATCCATATAGGGCACATATTCTACAGAGGTTCTCCAGACTACAAGGAAGCCAGAAATTTTTAGTCACTTACAAATGTCCTAGTCATATGAATTTCACAGTAAAAATCTTTACTCAGCCATTCACTGATGTTGGTATAATCCAAAGCTCTTTACTGTGGCAGAGACTATACAAGATGTACAGAGAACAGTATTTGACATGGACCAACCATGACGAAAAGGGGAAAATGTTGGAGATTGCCTTGGTGCTGTTTGTATTTTGATGTTAATTCCACTTCAGATACTCAGGTGAATTTATGTGACCCTCTTCCCATTTCAATTGGTCAAATAAAGGCTAGAACCAGTGATTGGGCAGTGGAAGGGAAAGGAGGGGCTGAAAGTTTTAGAGAGGAGGGAGAAAGGAAGGAGAGAGGCAGGTGAGGAGATGGAGGAGACAGAGGAGGGCAGAAGAAGAAGAGGTGAAAAGAAGATGGAGGAGAACCATGTAGCCTAGAGAAATTGCAAGTATCAAGGGATTTCATAGCTGGGGAATAGAGTAATGCAGTGGTAGATCTGCTCAATCTACCACTTGAGTTGTGTGTTCCTTACACAGGTTTATTGGAGTTAGGGATTTACTGCAACACGTCTGTGTGTGTATTATGCTTTTATAGTTTTCAACTTGATTTTGAATTTTATTTACATGATCATTAAATCATTTAATTCATCAATTAATTTAATTAATCATGTAGTATGTGCCTTTGTATTCATAAAGAAACTTTGACTGTAAGGCAGTATACCTGCTATGCCAGCTGCTCTTTTATGTATCTTGTGGTTATTTCATCTCTTGAGAATGTGAAAAAGGCCACATCTAAGTTTTCATAGATGTACTTTATGAAATTATATAAAGACACAAACAACAAGGTCACTCAGCAACTCATCCTCTTCTTCTTTTTTTTAGATCACATCACTATTTTTTAAATGTCTATGACTATGTATAGCAACAACTGCTACTTGTTTTGAGTTAGCTCCATGAAAATCAAGAATGAAAAAAATATAGATTATAATTTTCCAAAATCAGTTCCATATAGCATCAAACAAGAAAGATACTTTGCTTAAAACAAACAAACAAGAAAACCAAGTAAGATTCTTATGGTTAAATACATTTGGGCCAATGATGTATCCAATTCTCAAAGGATCAAGGTGCACATAAACTCAAGAGGCCTGCAGTAACAAAGCCTGAATAGCTGTATTGACTAAAGCATTTTCCAAGGAAACTTTTCTTTCATACAACATCTGTTAATGTGAAGAATGGAGCATACATTAGGCAATTGATCTATGTTAAGACTAAAGAAAAATAATTGCCTTAAATAGACAACAAAAGAAAGTGGGGTACTAAGAGCCTGTTCTTCTTGAATACTGGGTAATTGCCTTCATCTGACTTGTAATTAGGTGTACTGTCATGACTCTCTCAGTGCATGGGGCTGATTCAATGGCTCATGAAAATGAAATCTCTGACCCACACATCTACCTACTCTTTGAAATGAGCCTACAGTGGAATGGATGTGTTTGTGTTGTCAATTCCTGTCCTTCAGTCATAGGATGAAGAGTTATCCACATAGATGTCACTGAGAGTCAAAGCCTGCTATATAGTTGATAATTGGACTGAAGTCTTCAAGGGATTTTGATTTGGTGTCTGGTACAAATTGTATACAGAATTCTCCTTCCTACCTTTTCAAGAATATTTCTTTGTAGGACTATACTGTTCCTTGCCTTCATATACTTGAACTTCTTTTCAAGTTGTTGAGAGTCTTCACATAATGGGAGTTCTTATAATGGTGTGAGTTGTAGTAGTAATATAGATAGATATATGATAGATAAATAGCAAGCAAATCAAAAGGTTTTCTGTTATCGTAGAACTTAAAATGAGATTTAAAAAATATCATTTAGAGTTGGGGGTGTAGAATGCATGCCAGGTAGCTAAGAAGCACTGTATTTCTCTGTAACCAAATCCCATGGGTAAGAAAGATGGACTCTCAGAAGTTTGGCCAATCATGAGAGCTCAGGAGAGACTACCACTTCTGCTCATATTCCTGGCCCAAGAGGAACCCACATAGAGCCCTTGGGACAAAGGAACCTAGGAACAATCAGGAAGAGGATCCTTCAGATTTCTGCCTGCCTACAGAGCTGAAAGGAATGCTGAAACACTAGAGAGCTGAGGTAAGACCAACACTTCTGCTTCAAGGGACCTGCCTGGAGCCTTCAGGACACACAAACCCAGGAGCAGTCTGGGACAGGACCCTTCTGGTTTCTACCTGTGCTTGGAGCTAACCTAGTCCCACAGCTCTTTGTACCCAAATCCTGTGGGGAAGAGAGCTGGACTCTCAGAAATGCTGGTAGACAGGCTTACAGGAGGGTCAGGTAACTGTTAGAGACAGCAAGACCAGCTAATACCAGAGACAACTAGATGCAAGCACAAGAAAAAAATCAACAGAAACAAAGACTACTTGGCATCAACAGAGTCCAGTTCTCTCACCAAAGCAAACACTGGATTTCCCAACACACCAGAAAAGCAAGATTTGGATTTAAAATTACATCTCATGATGATGATAGAGGACTTTAAAAAGAACATAAATAACTCGTTTAAAGAAATACAGGACAACACAGGTAAACAAGTAGAAGCCCTTAAAGAGGAAACACAAAAATCCCTTAAAGAATTATAGGAAAACACAACCAACAGGTGAAGGAATTGAAAAAAAAATCCAGGATCAAAAAATGGAAATAGAAACTATAAAGAAATCACAAAAAGAGACAACCTTGAAGAGAGAAAACCTAGGAAAGAGATCAAGAGTCATAGACTCAAGCATCACCAACAGAATACAACTCAGGGGCAGAAGATACCACAGAAAACATTGACACAACTGTCAAAGAAAATGTAAAATGCAAAAATCACCTAACCCAAAACATCCAGGAAAATCCAGGACACAATGAGAGGGTCAAACCTAAGGATAATAGGTATAGAAGGGAGCAAAAACTCCAAACTTAAAGGGCCAGTAAATATCTTCAACAAAATCATAGAGGAAAACTTCCCTAACCTAAAGAAAGAGATAGCCATAACCATACAAGAAGTCTACAGAATTCCAAATAGATTGGACCAGAAAAGAAATTCCTTCTATCACATAATAGTGAAAACACCAAATGCGTAAAACAAAGAAAGAACATTATAAGAAGTCAGGGGAAAAGGTCAAGTAACATATAAAGGCAGACCTATCAGAATTCTACCAGACTTCTCATCAGAGACTATGAAAGAAGAACCTGGGCAGAGGTCATGCAGACCCTAAGAGAAAATAAATGCCAGCCCAGGCTACTACATCCAGCAAAACTTTCAATTATCATAGATGGAGAAACCAAGATATTTCATGACAAACAAAATTTATACAATATCTTTCCACAAATACAGCCCTACAAAAATAATAGATGGAAAACTCCAACACAAGGAGGGAAACTACACCCTAGAAAAGCAAGAAAGTATTCTGTTTACAACAAACCCAAAAGAAGAGAGACACACAAACATAATTCCACCTCTAAAAACAGAAATAACAGAAAATAACAATTACTGGACCCTAATATCTCTCAACATCAATGGACTTAATTCCCCAGTAAAAAAACATAGACCAATAACCTGGATACGGAAAGAGGACCCAGCATTTTGCTGCATATAGGAAACACACCTCAGTGACAAAGACAGACACTACCTCAGAGTAAAAGGCTGGAAAACAATTTTGCAAGCAAATGGTCCCAAGAAACAAGCTGGAATAGCCATTCTAATATCAAATAAAATCGACTTTCAACCAAAAGTTATCAAAAAGGATGAGGGCACTTCATATTTCATCGAAGGAAAAATCCACCAAGATGAACTTTCAATCCTAAATAGTTACGCTCCAAATGCCAGGACATCGACATTCATAAAAGAAACCTTACTAAAGCTCAAAGCACTCATTGCATCTCACAGAATAATAGTGGGAGACTTCAATACTCTTGTCTCAGCAATGGACAGACCATGGAAACAGACTAAATAGAGACACAGAAAAACTAACAGAAGTTATGAACCAAATGGATTTAACAGATATTTATAGAACATTTCACCCCCAAATAAAAGGATGTAACTTCTTTTCTGTACCTCATAGTACCGTCTCAAAAATTGACTATATGATCAGTCACAAAACAGACTTCAACAGATATAAGATGATTGAAATAATCTCATGAATCCTATCAGATCACCACAGACTAAGGCTGGTTTTCAATAACAAAAATGACAAAAAGCTCACATACACATGGAAGTTGAGCAACACTCTACTCAATGATAACTTGGTCAAGGAAGAAATAAAGAAAGAAATTAAAGACTTCTTTAGAATTTAATGACAATGAAGGCATGACATACCCAAACTTATGGGACACAATGAAAGCAGTCCTAAGAGGAAAATTCATATTCTGAGTGCCTCCAAAAAGAAACTGGAGAGAGCATACACTAGCAGCTTGACAGTACATCTAAAAGCTCTAGAACAAAAAGAAGCAAATACATCCAAGAGGAGCTTGGCCCATCTGGGTATTCAGTCTCTCTCTCTCTCTCTCTCTCTCTCTCTCTCTCTCTCTCTCTCTCTCTCTCTCTCTCTCTTTCTCTCTCTCTCTCTCTATATATATATATATATATATATACATACACATAGATAGATAGATTATAGATATAGATATAGATATAGATATAGATATAGATACACACACACACACACACACACACACACACACACACACACACACACAGAGTCACAAAACCCAGACAATATTGATGAAGCCAAGAAATGTATGCTGACCGGACTCTGATATAGCTTTCTCCTGAGAGGCTCAGCCAGAGCATGACGAATACAGAGATGAATGTTAACAGCAAACTATTGAACTGAGAAGGGGTCCTCATTGGAGGAATTAGAGAAAGGATTGAAGGAGCTGAAGGGACTTGCAACCCCATAAGAACAACAATACCAACCATAGCTCCCAAAGAGTGCACATGGACAGACCCTTGGTTTCAGCTGCATGTGTAGCAGAGGATGGCCCTGTTAGGCACCAATGGGAGGAGAAGCCGTTGGTCCTGCCAAGGCTGGCCCCCACAGTGTAGGGGAATGTCAGGGCATGAAGGGGGTGGTTGGGGAGGGGGAACACCCTCATAGAAGAAAAAGAAGGGGGCATGGGACAGGGGGCTTATGGACAGGAAACCGGGAAAGGGAATAGCATTTGAAATGTAAATAAAAAATAATTTAATATAAATATGAATATAAAATAATATCCAATAAAAAGAAAATCTGGATAAAAGAAAAATAGTCATTCAAAGATAATCTATGACTGATATCTATATAGGTGTTAATAAAAACATTCTATAAATCTTTTAAAAAATGATCGACAGTTGTACAGACCTACAGAAACTTGTAGAACATCTCTTATTCAAGGCTGGTGAGAATACAAAATGGTAATCACTTATAAAATAGTCTAGAAGTTTCTTAAAGAGCTATGCATATTTTACTGTGAGAGCCACAACCATGTTCCTTATTGTTAATCAAAAGAATTAAAAAAACTATGGCAACACAAAAATCTGCAAATGATTTACTTATAGCCATATTTCTAATTTGTAAAATTTGGACTCAACCAAGATGTCCTTCATTAGTTGAACAGATTAAATTGTGGTACATGCGCGCGCGCGTGTGCATGCATGCACATACACACCCACACCCACACCCACACCCACACCCACCCACACACACACACACACACACCCACACACACACACACACACCCACACACACACACACACCCACACCCACCCACACACACACACACACACACACACACACACACACAGGAATAGTATTTATCACTAAAAATTAATGAATTACTCACCATAAAGAAAATTTCAAGAACCTTCACTAGCTAAAAACCATTCAAGTTATAAAGGCTTTGTGATTGTCAAGGACATGACATCCAGGAGTGACTCTTCAAAGACATAAAAGCACTATTAACTATTGTTGTATGTTTGACTGTATTGAAATATTCTGTTAAAGTTGATTCTCACAGTTTTTGCCAGGTTATTAGCTGCTTCGTTGGGGCAAGGAGCCCTGGCATTCCCTACTCTACTGTTTTTGGTGATCTTTAATTGTCTTTTACTTTGAGTGAAATGGGAAGTCACTGGATAATTTGGAGTAGAAGATTGATTTGATCTGACATTTTAAAAGCTTCCTGTAAGCTTCAATATCAAGGCTAGAGAGCATGAGCCCAGGACAGACAGGGGAGACAAGTTAAGAGAATACCATATGATCCAGAAAAGTACATTGGTGGCTTTTAACATTGTATGAACAAGTGAGAGAAAATGTGACTGGATTCTATATACAAATACAGACATAAGGGGAAAAAATGAACATAAAGTATAAAAGGAAAATAGACATCAAGGAAGGTTGCTCGATTTATTTTAACTTTGTCATATGCTATATATATATATATATATATATATATATATATATATATATATATATTTTGGTTCTTTTTTTCGGAGCTGGGGACCGAACCCAGGGCCTTGTGCTTCCTAGGTAAGCGCTCTACCACTGAGCTAAATCCCCAGCCCTATATGCTATATTTTTAACCATAGTATATTGTTTGGAAAAGTATAGAAAGGGTAGCTAATCCAGAGTAAGAACCATGTGCAAGTCACTCATTCCATCACTCACCAGTTATGGTAACTGTTGGATTTTTAATGGCTTTATCGTCTATAACAATGATACTAATCTTGTTGAGTGTCAATCAAGACAGTGATGCATTGTATTCATCCTGAAAACTTTATTACAGTAAAAATCCTGGAGTGTGGTTAGTTTTCTTCCTAGTCTTTCTGATCCTGGTACCTCTCAGTAGCCCTATTTTATACACTCTTTGCCATGAAGTCAAACCTCCAGTTAGTTTTGAAATTCCAGTCCAACACTGCCTTCTTCAGTGTAGTATAGATAGAGACTATTTAGAAGGTAATCTCCCTTGGATAGGGAAAAACAAGCCAGAAAATCTGTTAGCTCATGTAGCTCTAACATTAGAAAGTCCTATGTGGGATTGTATTGTATAGATTTCCTCACCTTGTTTTCTTAGAAAAAAGGTTTTGATGACATCTTTGTATTTTTTTAAAAACTTTTTCCATTAACTAGCACCAGAAAAAAAAGTTTGCTAAGCTGAAGTTCTAGATGGCTCAGCGGTTAAGAACACTGACTGCTCATCCAGAGGTTCTGAGTTCAATTCCCAGCAATTACATGGTGTCTCACAACCATCTGTAATGGGATCTGATATCCTCTTCTGGTGTGTCTGAAGATAGCTACAGTGTATTCATACATAAAATAAACAAATCTTAAAAAAATTATAAAGATATGATTTTTGAAGAGATATAAAAAGCCAGAGGAAAACATACAAACTTCACCAACATAGGTCAAAGACACAGAAACATACACAAGAAAATGCTCTGCCAGAGGATGGAGGCATGACTGCATTTCCTAGGAAATAGAAGTTTCTTCAGCTATGAACTTCCCACAAGATGTCCAGTTACACTGGATTAATATAAAAATCCCAGTGATCTTTATCTAACTCCTGTTCAAGAAGATCCAATTGTATGGCTGGTCTTTGCTTTCTCTGTTATTCACATATCGTTTAGGGGATGCTAAGCATTTGTCTTTCTCCCTCTGTAGCAAACAGAGGTAAAAACCACTAGAAGCTCTTGCTTGCATTTCCCAGGAGATTGACTGTATTGAAGTCTATTTTATTAACTATTCTTTTGCTCTAGACAGTTTAAGACAAACATACGATCTATATGTATAGATCCCCAAATACAGAGTAACTAATTAAAATCATGATAGTGAGGTAAATTTTGTAAAAGAATGTGATTTTAACAGCTTTCTCTGTGTGGTGGTGGTGGTAGTGGGGGAGGGGAACTCCTGGAAGCCATTGGCTTATCTATTGGTGAAGGGAAGCCTTTGGGTTGGAGGACTACAGGAATTTTGTCTCTAGGGTTAGTACAGATCTACTAGGAAGCAGAAGAGTAAAGAAATATCCTGAAAAGCAAAAGGAGAAACATTTTCTGACTGAGGGGAGAATGAGAGCTATTTAACATGTGCAGTGGCATCCCTGGATGGATTTTTAATCAACAGTTCTCATTTAGAGCAAGACTCAGCCAAGGAGCAGACTAATACTACTGACTGACATTATGGCCCATTCGTCTGCCTAGGTTGACTGAAATGTTCAGCTGCCAGCAAAGGATTAATATTGATTTTTAGGCTGTCTTCGTTAAATACCTGCTATAGAGTACCACTCTTTTATTCTCCTTGCCAACTCTTTCCCCAATTGTCACTAGTATTAAAATGAAACCTAGCTATTATTAAATCAATCATGCCTGGCAAATTAGTCAAAAAGAAAGGTAGCATCTATCATTTTGACTGTCAACATGAAGCCTGGTGATTCTTTTTTCCCTTTTAGTTGGTCAACAGCAAATTACTGATTCAATTAAGTCAAGTTTCTTTATAGAACAAATGTAAGAAACTGAAAGTGAAGTGTTTTTGGAAGGACAGTGAGTCCAGGCAAGACCCTTTCTGACAGATCCCTGAGCTTGCGTTTATGGTGGGCTGCTCAAACAACAAGGCTAGAGTGACATCATGCTCGAACAGTGAGACGGTTTCCCATCACGTGCCAGCCTCCACGTGATATTTTTGATAAACTGCTAACCATTTTCTTCTCACTTTTTTTTTGGCTTTATTACCTTCCATGTCCCCAAGCGATGAGGCTTGGATCCTCTCTTTTCTATGTCTCCCCAAAGGCTATTTCCTACCCAGGTCACCTCCAGTCATATAGGACTGATGAATTCCTATCTATTCTCCAAGACAATCGTCCAATTCATGTAAACGCAGACAGGTTCTACCCAGTAAATTGGTTGCATTTAACTATCCCCTCACCGTCCCCTGCTTAAACCTATGGCAGAGTTCTCAGCATATTGAATCTTGGACTCCAAAAGGCTGTAGACATTTTGATAACAGGAGCTCTTGCCATGACAGGTATCTTTGTCCTTGTGGCAACTTAATGGAGGAAGGGTTCATCTGGACACTTGCTTTAAGGGTATATAGAACACCATGGCAGGGAAAGGATTGTGTTATGAGTCCCTGGGGAATGTGGCAGCAGGAGCTTGATCACATCTGTGATTTGGAAGTGACAAGGACAGGAAGAAGGCGAGGCTCCTAATGACCCAGTTCCTCAAGCTATGCCTCACCTTTCAAAGGTTTCAAAAATTCCCCCAAATAGTGACTTGAGATAGGGACAAAATATTCTTGCACATGAGCCTGTGGGGAACATTTTCGGTCCAAATCAATACCTTTCTTTCCAGCTTTGACATTTCTAAGAAAGAATGGCTGAAAAACTGAACAGAACATACAGAATTATAGAATAAGTATAGAAAATACTTAATGATTTAGTCAGTTGTGAAATATGTAATTCCCATTTGTTTCTTTTGTTCAGAACATATATCTTATAAGTTTCAGTCAGTTTGTTCTTTACAACCTTCTAGGATCTTCTATTTCTATTATGTCTTAAAGTTTTCATTGCAATGGCCTTTAAGCTCTGTTATTAACTTTATTTCTATTTTTACATAATTTTATGTTTTGGACACTGTTTTAATTCAGACATTTTTCCTGATTGCTATATCAGTAAGTTCATCTTCTATATATACCAAAAATACTGATATTTAAATGTTAATTGTGTATCCTGCTATTTCACTAAAAGTATCTTTCTAAGAGCTCTAATAATTTTCTAGTGTAACCTTTCAGGTCTCTTAAGCTCAAGGTCATGCTGTCTGCAGATAGCATTGGTTTGCCTTCTTCTGTTCTTATCTATGCCACTTCTGTTTTGTTCTCTTTATAGTTGTAGCTAATACTTCAAAAAATAGCTTTGAGTGGAGGGACTGGGCACTCTTCTTCCATTCTTGATTTTAGATAAAATGCTTTCAATTTCTCCATTTAGTATAATATTGACTATAGATTTGTTACTGTGACCATCATCATAAGATGCTATAGGCTTGTTGTTATGACTATTACCACCTGAGGCTATCAGCTTGTTTGTGGGGCTGTCATCATGTGACATGTGCTCCTTCTACTCCTTGTTTCCTCAGGACTTTATTCATGAAAGGATGCTGAACTTTACCACAGACACTTTTTTTCTTGTATTGAAATGTTCACAGTCCTTAAGTCTGTTTTACATTTATTGATTTGCATATTTTGAACATCTTTGATCCTTGGGATGATAGTAACTTGATCAGGGTATATGATCTTAATATGCTCTTGAACTCATTTGTAGTACATTATTGAGAATTATCTCCTCTAGGTTTCCACAAATTAAATGCTTATAACCCAAACCATCCATTTAATACATGGGGCAATAAATTCAATAGTTGTGAAAGGAAGACTTGCAAATGTCCAAAAGATATTTGACAGTGTCCAGTATTTGCAGCCATTGGGGAAATACAAAAATTATACCTGCTTTGAGATTCCATTTCACCTCAATCAGAATGGCTTTCAAAAACAAAACAAATAAAAAAGCAATACAAAACAAAATACAACAACAAATGCTGCTAACATTGTGAGGAAATGAAGAATCGTTCTTCACCATTGCCGTGAGTATAAACTGGATTGGCCATTAAGGAAGTCAATATGGTGGTTCTCCAAAAAAACCTGAAACTAGGGGCTGGGGAGGTGGCTCAGGTGGTACAGCACTGGCCTAGCATTGTAGAGTTCTAGGGTTCAATTCCTAAACCTACCTAAACCAGGTTTGTGGCAGATAGCCCCATGCCTTTAATTTTAGCATATCAGTGAATCTACAAGGAGGTTCATGAGTTCAAGGTCATTGTCAGCCTAAACCAATACCTAGCCAATTCACGCTACATAAAAATAGTCAATCAGTCAATCAAGCAATTGATCAGTGCCTAACAATGTAAATAAACAATGTGAACTATAAGCATCTTATAATATAGCCTTATCTCTCCAGGGTGTATTTATCTCTGTGTGTGTGTATGTGTGTGTGTGTGTGTGTGTGTGTGTGTGTGTGTGTGATTTTGCTTTTGTTACTTTTCTATTAATGTAGTAAAACATCACAATCGAGGTAAATTATAGAAGGAAAGATGTATTTGGGGCTTATGGGTCCAGAGGGTTCATGATGACCAAGCAGAGGCATAGAGGCAGGAACAATTGAGAGCTCACAGTAACCAGAGAGCTAACTCAAGCATTACAAGTCTTTTGAGATCTCAAAACCTACCACTATCAACATGTTTCTTCTAACAAACACCACATCACCTATGCCTCTCCCAGCTACCAACTGGGAATGAAGTTCTCAAATGCCCAAGACTTATGAGGATATCTCATCCAAAGTTCAGTGGTTCTAAGTCTGGCACTTGTCTTGGTATCTATCAATACATGAACAGATAAAGAAAATGTACATATGCAGAATGGAATTTTAGTTATTTGTAAAGATAGTGAAATTGTGGCATATGCAGGAAAGTAGATAGAACTATAGATCAGTACATTAAGAAAATAAGACAAAGTCAGAAAGTCTTATATCACATATTTATTGTCTACATATTTTCTTTCATATGTAGAACTTAGATTTAATGTATACCATGAAATATACATGTGTGCATACTTTTATGCATATGCATATGCATGCTTACATGCATATATGTGTATAGTATGCATATGTGCATATTCATGTATATATTCATGCATCATTACATACATGTGCATATACATGTATGTTTATATACATTTACACATATGTATTCTTATGTTTTATATATGTGTATTTATAGCTACATGTGCATGCAGATATGTGTATATGAATGCTTATCCCTATGTGTACATCATGTGTATATGTGTATCTGCATGTTGGTGTGTTTATCTACACATATATATATATACATACGGGTATATGTTTTCTAGGATGTGAAAGTGAAAAGGAAACTATGAGGGAGAATGAAAATGTCTAAGTGGAGAGAAGGAATAAGAGAGGATGATAAAATATATTCATCATGAATGAAAAGCAAACTAATTCATAAGAAAGGGGATGATCAAGAGGCACACAGAAGAGAGCAGGGTGAGTATGAAGAGACTACAATGTGTACACACATATGAAACTGTCTCCATGAAACCAACCTTTTGGTATAAAAACAAAACAATGATTTATAAGACACAATAGATGACAAAGGTAAGAACTTTGGATACAATGCTCGACTTTCTGTTTGAGCTCACTTAGTTTGATGTTGGGCAAGAATCAGAGAATAGCAAAAATAGTAATATATCTCAATACCCTTGTTTGTAAGCTAAGCTTAATAGTAATACCCAAGAGGGTAGGTGTATGGATGAAATAAATATAGCCAATCACAGCCACTTAGCACAGTATCTAACAAGCCGTGAACACTCAGCAGCTGGCCACACAGGAGGTTAACTTTGCTATGCTTGTCATTCAGCACTGATCGTCATACTAACACACTAGTTACTTTTGCATGTGCAGTGTGCTCAGCAGCCTCCGGTGTCTGGATGCTTGTTCTCCAGCTGGTGCTGCTGTTTTAGAAGGATCCGTGGACACTGAGGAGTCAGGGAATGGATTGTATGGGCTATGGTCTTTCCCTCTGTCTCCATCGCTTACCTTTCCCTCCTCTACCACACATAGGATCATGTTCTACCACAAATAGTCCAGAGCGCTCTCTGCCAGGAAACCATGGACTACAATAACCTTCTCTCCTATATTTGCTGTAGGTATTTGGCCACAGTGATGATAAAATAGGGATACACCACTCAACAGACATTTCAGCACTAATTCATGCCATTCGAAGGACAGCTGAAATGACCTAGTTATAGTTCTGAACTTAAGTGTTTCTGGGGTCCCTGTGCTAAAGCTTTGTCACCTAACATGGTGTTCCTGGGAGACAGCAGAAACTAGATCAGTGGTGCAGTGGGAGACTTCTCACCTATTAAGTGGCTAGTGTCACAGAACCCCAGTCTCTTCCTCACTGCCCTCAGTGTCCTGACCATGTGATAAGTTGTTTTGCTTTGTCACATTGTTCAGCTTTGCTCAAAATACTGGTCTTGACTGAAACTTTCAAAGACATTAGCTAAACAAACAAACCTCAGAACCCCAAAAACACCCTTTTCTCCTTTTATAAATTATTCTCTCATACATTACATCTTGACCACAGACTTCTCTCAGTCTTTTATCTTACCTCCTCTCTCCCTCAGATACATTATTCCTCCATTTCCCTTCAAAAAAAAAAGCTGGTATCTCAGGATTATCATTTGATTATGGCATAACACGGCCCAACAATAAGACTAGACACAAATCTTTATATCAAGGCTGGATGAGACAACCCTCAAGAGGAAAAGGGTCCCAAGATCAAATAAGCATCACCCCCCATACCCCTTGTTACATGCAGGAAATGTAGCTCAGTCCAACACAAGGTCTGTGCTTGTCATTTCAGTTACTGTGGCCCCCTATGAGCCCTGCTTGATGGATTTTGTGAGCCATGTTCTCCTGGCATTCTTGACCACTCTCACTCCTATAGTCATTTCTCCTCCTCTTCTGTGGGGTTCCTCTGGCTCTGTCTGGTGTTTGGCTGTGGGTCTCTGCATCCACTCCCACCAGTTGCTAGATGATACCTCTTTGATGATGACTGGGCTAGACACTGATCTATGAGTATAGAAGAATAAAGCCCTGATAGTCCAGTCAGTAGAACATCAGACTTTTAACCTTTTTTCTTTATAAAGAAGTTATTTCAAATATATGTTACAGTGAGAGGAAACAACATCATTATAAAGGAGAAAAATAAGTCATTGGTACTTTTAAACCGGTACATTAAAAAGTTCATACATTGAAAGAAGTGATAGGAAAGGAAACATTGTTTTTTACTACCTTAGTACCAAAAATCTGTGGTGACTTAGAATCTAGATTTCTTGAGTTTTACAGTGATTATTCTTTCCTGACTTCCATGGGGAAAGTGGGACTGGAGCCAGGGAGAACAAGAATTCTGCACATTGGGAGAACAAGTACCTTCCTGTCTCAGAGGCATTCTACAATGCAAAATGTATCCCATCAAAGAAGCCACGCCCAGTGGACCACCAATCTTCTTCACCAAACTAGAGAGATGAATTCCCGAACAAATTCAGGCACATATTAAAAAGAATCACATGCAATATCATTAGTCACATATAGAAAGATACCTATATCCGTGAGTTTAAGCTAACAATGAGACATCACTAAAGTTTATAAATTCAAAGGCATGGTGTGCATTTGAGTCTGAAGTTTATGTGAAGATGGACAAGTCAGCCTGATCATGCTTAGCCCTAGTTGCTGCTATCATTTATTCTTCATACATCCAAATTACAGGGCCCCTGGGAACTTGGCTACTGACTTTCTTAGCTTCTCTAACCTTACAGAAGCAGGCACCCAGGGATAGAAAAGCTGGAAGCCCACCAGAGTCTTCTCCAACAGCTATGACAATGTATGTTCTGCCTGTTGCCTGTGAAAGAAACGTCCTCATTTATCTGCATATTATACTGATAGGCAATATAACACCCACTTCCCTGAGAAGAACAAACTGTTTGAATTGGCCACTAAAAATAGAACTTAATATATCCAAAGGTAGAGTGAGTCCAGATTTTAATGGTCCTCAGATAACTAACAACTTAGGACTCTGCCTTTTAGCAACAGCAAGCTATTATAGCTGTCGTCTTACTCATCTCTGTGCCTGAGGCATTTGAGTTCATTCACATGCAAAAAAGAGGAAAAGTTGGGTGAATTATGTTCCGTGGGCTGCATATATAATTTCATCAGTGATAAAGTCCACCATTAGCTCACATGGGTGATTTGCAACTCCAGTTCTTCAAATGGACTGATACGTTAGCACCTTCCATTCATTTATTAACTTTAACGTGGGCTGTTTATGTTGCCATCCTTAAGTGGATATTCCCTCTACCAGCATTCCCGAAGAAGGTCATTCATTCCCCACCGTTCACGGAATTAATTCTTGGCTAATGCAAAAAGAGCTCCTTCTATATCATTCTTTATTTGCCTAGCAATTGCTTCCATTACTAATCATTGCAAGTGAGTTGTAAAGTTTCCAAATTTAATAAATGAGAGAGTGAGTAAATAAATTAATTGAAGCTATGTCGAGAGACAATTAAGTCCAACTTGAAATTTTGACAAATCAGTTTCTTTTTTTTAAAAAAAGATCATCTTAATATTCATCTAATCATACTAATTTTTCTGAACTATCTTGAATATTCTGATAAAAATTGGAAAGAACTACTTTATCTGTCATGGATGACAGGCACTGAGTGGCTTGCCCTCCAGGGCCTTTTTAAAATTCTTCATAAACTGAGAAATTAGCCGATTTCCCAGGTTAGCTTAGATACAGAAGCTAACTATATAACAGCCACTGTGTCATTTTGTGATTGCTCCTGGAATTTTCTCAGCCTTTCCAGCACTCCTCTCTTGTATGTGCTTGAAGGACACCAGAGAACTACATACTACTTACAGTAAATCATATTCCCAAGTAGACTAATGTCTTCTAAATCATTAACTCCACAGAGCTCAAGCCAATACCATGCTTGAAGTGACTGTCTTCTTTCAGGTGACTTTATAAAGCCCTCTTGGAAAGAGAAATGTTCCCAGCATCGGCTATCATGCTGAAGTTTCAACTGGAAGTCCAAAGAGGAGTCAAGGATGGCTACACACTGTGAGAAGTAAGTCAATACACAGCTATGGTGCAAAGGACCTCTGAGGCCCAAACATCTTCCCAACCACATATAATAAAGTTCCCACAGTTGATATTTAAGAAGGGGTGGGTAGTGTGAAGCAAATCATAGCAACATACCATTGTGAACATATGGATATGGATGCCTGTTTGTGTTTGTCTTGGATGTATATCTCTGTGTGTGTGTGTGTGTGTGTGTGTGTGTGTGTGTGTGTGCGCACGCGTGTGTATGTAACTGACTTGGATATGTATTATATTTTATTATATTTGAGTTCAGTATGGTTGATAAAAAAATATGATTAGTGCTTTCCCTGACTTACAAAGTGAAAGTTTGGGTCTGTCAAGGAACATATATCAGATATCAAGATGGAGTTAGAAGGTCAGTAGATTTGTGGGGACAGGGATACTAGAAGATGAGAATAGAGAGATTATGGTGTCTGAGAGAGACTTCAGTGACTTTGACACAGAGGTTGATTCCTACAAGCCCAACCTTCAAAGAGGGAATGGAAGACATTGGGTTGGGGAGGACCTTGCTCTTAGATGCTCTTAGTTTATCAATTAGTTTCTGCCAATCAAATGACTGAGATCAAGTGCGGAGTTCTGAGTTTCAGTAAACTAAGCTTTCCTTCCTCCCCATCCCATGTACAGCTGGAACAGTGGTGTTGATAGGAGGAGGTGATAGATTCTGATTGGACTTTACATTTGCATGACTACTAAAAACAATTTAGGAAGTTAGAATTTTTTACTTCTCAAATTATAATATTGGATATAATTAATTACTGCAATTATTATTTGTTTCATTTACATAACAATTTGTTTAGTTTCTATGTTGCTATATACAAATAATTTTAAATGCTTTTAAAAGTAAGTTACATATACAATGTCATTATCCCCTTCTCTTTCTCCTCCTGTCTTCCTCCTCCTGTCTGCTTTCAAGAGAATTGTAAAATTCAAGGACAAGTTTTTCAACATGTGTTTGCTTCTATATATCGATGGGAGAGAAAAATGTCATGTCGTTAAGAATGACTGCTCTGGAGTCTCAATCCTTCTGACAAAGGTAGCTTTTGAGGTTTAAATTGTTACTTCAAAACTGGGTTATATAGGAGTAATTAGAAGCCTGTCCAGTGTCAAAAAACCAAGTGTATGAATTGCCAAGTATCTCTTTGTGCCCAGTCTCATGTCTGTATTGCCATTATTAAGAAACTACCTAGCTAGGCACATCTTTTTGAGGGACGCTGCCCTGGGAAATCAGTTTTTAGGTTAGAGCATGTATATAAAGTGGGTGGGAGGCATGTTAAACAATATACCTTCTCCAGTACATCTGTGATAGTACATTTTTAACAAGCGTTCTAGATGAGTTGGTACATTCATGTTAGCCATGAATATTTGTTCAAAAACACTAAACACAGGCCTTGATAAATTATCTCTCATTTAATAGGAATCAGTCGTCATCTCAACCAGGGGCTTCCAATAGCATCAGAGGATGGAGCAAGTACAGATCAGGGAACCACAAGGTGAGGAAATGCCAAAAGAGTGAGACTGAGCAAGGTGAGAAAACACAAAGGATGAAGACTATACATCATCTGGGTACCCCATCTTTGATCCCTTTTTATGATGTTGCCGACTTTATCATGTGTAGCAGTAAATATTAGAAAAAGATGCGGGTCACCATGTACTATTCCAGGCTACCTACTGCTACTCTCTGTTCCCAGTGGTCTCTCCACCTCCATAGCTAGCCCCATCAGTGGCCATCTATCTCGCAGCTCTCTGTTGTGGACTTTGTTCACATTCCCGGTATCCACCCCCTATGGTTATAATCACAACACCCAGTAACCTCAATAAGCTTACAATTTATCAGTCAGGTTTATATCAGTAAATTCTCACTCCACAAAATGTCCACACAATAAACTCAGAGCCAAGTGTTATTGCTGGAATTGGTATGGCCCACCTAGATAAGACAAATTATCCTATAATAATCCATCCCTTATAAGATATTCATAGCTACACGAGGGTGGGTCATCCTTCTTCTCCTCCGTCTTCTCTTCCTCTTTTTCCTCTTCTTTCTCTTTTTTTCTCTCCAAAACTCAACATCTACCTTACTTTTTCACTGCCCAATCACAGGCCTTGCCTTATCTTGTGCCTGCCCTCACCAGCATATAGATATCAATCCACAGTCAGGAAAATCAATGCTAGTTTGAAGACTAGAAAGGAACATTCCAAAACAATTCTTTTTTTTTTTTTTTGGTTCTTTTTTTTTCGGAGCTGGGGACCGAACCCAGGGCCTTGCGCTTCCTAGGTAAGCGCTCTACCACTGAGCTAAATCCCCAGCCCCCAAAACAATTCTTAATATTATGGTTGTATGTTTTAATATTTTATTTCTCTTTAGGATGAACTCATGAAATACATACAAGTATTGAATATATCATCCTGTGTACTGTTAAGTATCACTAAACATGGCTACATTCTGAAAAACATGTGAGGAATGTTTTGCATTGTGATAATGTCATGTGTAGGTATAAATTGTTTACAACACACTTTAGTAAATGTTCAATCTCTCGGCTAGCCCACAACCCACCAGAGGGCAGTCAAAAAGAAAAGTTATTAGGACACAGGGGAGGTAAACCTGTTCAGAAACAGTTTTTTGAGGGTGAGTCCCATCTTTGTTGTCAGGATATCTGCAGTTCATTCCAGTAGTAGACACCAAATATAAATCAGCAGCTGCAGTCCAGTGCTCTCAGTAGATACACACGAACCAGCAGATGCAGTGCAGTCCACTTGGCAGTCACCACACATGAACCAGCCAGGGCAGTTCAGTCCAGAAGAAACCACCAGGCTTTCCAACAGGCCCAAGGCCTCCATGGAAGCAGCAAGAAGCCACAGGAACCTCACGAAAGTTCTTTGGTGAGTTTCTCTCTAAGGTATCAATCACCACAAGCAGAGCTCAGCAATGCAATGTAAGCAAACCGATCCATGCATGTGTGTTGTTGCAAAGCAGACCAATGTTTGAGCTCCCACTGTCTGTGGCGTCAAATTCATATTTCTTCTGGACAGCATGTATTTGCTATTGCAAAATATCTTTTCACCTGTGACTTCTTCAGGAAAAGCATTCTTTCATGTGTCTGCTTTAGCAAAGCATCCATTTACCTGTGTGCCCCAGGAAAACATCATTCAGTATGACTAACTTTCCAAAGAAACCACAAGTTTCCACTTCAGTCATGAACTATACTCACACTAACCCAGAAAAGTTTGCTGTACACCCTACAAATGTACACCAAACACAAGGGTAGGCCTACCATCAATATATGGTAGGGGACCTGGCTGCTGGTGAAATATAATGTGATCTATACTGATGGCCCACTTGACTGGATCTAGAATCATTGCAAATAAATCCCTGGGCATATTCATAAGGGAATTTCTAGATTGAGTTCATTGAAGGGAGAAGGTCCACCTCTAACTGTGGTTGGCATGATTCCAAGGTCTGTGTTCCTAGAGTGAATAAAAACTAGAAAGAAGCTGAGCACTAGAATTCCTCACTTTGCTTCCTGACTATAGATACAAGGTGACCAACTATCTCATATTCCTCCTGCTAGGACTTCCCACCATAAAAACCATAAGCCAAAAGAAACTCTTAAATAAAAACAAGTCAAAACAAAAACATTGTGTGCATATGTGAGTGTGTATGAGTGCATATATGTGTTCACTTTGTGTCTGTGTGCTCAATACAGATCGAATGTCTGTGCCCAAGTGACTTTTATGTACACCACCTGCATAGAGGTGGCTGAGAAAGCCAGGAGAGGGTGTCAGAGCCCAAGTTACATGCAACTGTGAGGCACCTGATGTGGGTTCTAAGAACTGAACCCATATTGTCTAGAAGAGCAATACTTGTTCTTGCTTACTGAGCAATCTACAGACCCTTCATATAGTTCTTGTTATGTGTTTTTTTTTTCACAGCAGAAGAGTAATTAAAACAGAAAGCTGGGTCCAGGAGTTGAGTGGTTGCTCTGATAACTCTGGTACCATGGTTCTGAGGCCTTCAGAGTTGGTTTGGAGGGAAATGTGAAAGGTTTCAGAATTTTGGGTTTGGAAAGCCCTAGGATGCTCTATACAGACCTTAATGAGCCACTCCAGTTGGAATTTGAATGCCAAGAGAATCATGATAGTGAACTGAATAAAAAGTAAGACAAGTTAATAATTTATTATTGTGTGAGAATGCATTATTAGATGGTATATACACACAGGTCAGAGGACAACACTGAAAGGTTAATTCTCTCTACTTTTATGTGAGTTCTGGGAATCAAACTCACGTCACTCACTTGTGTGGCAAATTTCTTTCACAGTGATCTACCTTGGTGGCCCAAATAACCTTTTTTAAAAATTAAGATTACACTAAAATAGCAATAGAATACAACATTGTAAACAAGATCAGTAATATAGTCATTTATTTTCATTCATTCATGTATTACACGCAGTACATAATTGTATGTGATATTCTATATGGTGGACAGAGTGAGGATGCTTGCACCACAATTGCAACAAGTATCCAAGTACTATGCTGTGTGATATCACATTGTAGGACATTGGCGTCACTCTGCATTTTCAACTCCACTATCATTTTATGGGACTACCATCACATACATAATCTGTCCCTAAGCAAATTGTCATCATGTAGGAAGTGACTGTATATCTGAACACACACACACATGTATACATGGTACTGATTTGCAGATAGTGTATTAGATATCATTACATAAGAGTCAAGAGCTATGACTTTTTGAGTAGTAACCTATGTCCAATTGTATTATTAGCAAAAGTATAGCTTTACACTCTGTGTTCTTGTAAAGCTGAGTTAAACTCCCAGCACCAACTCATGTTAACAGCTTACACCTCCCTTTAACTCTAGCTCCAGGAAATCGGACACCCTTTTCTGACCTCCTTGGGCTCCTGCACACACATGGCATACATTCACATAGACACATAACACATAATTAAAAGAGAAAGTGAAAACAAATCTTTTTTTAAGAAACACTGTTTTATCCTTCAACATTTCCAAGTGTAAATCAAAGAGAAGACTGTGATGGAATGCTGGGACCAGAAAATAGATTGCAAACTACTTTGCTGAGGGGATAAGTTCTTTACTCTTTAGTTTGTGTGGTATTCAAAGTACCTTGCTAATTCAGAATATAATGTCATCTCCATGCTGTGTGCTGAAGGTGTCCATTTGTTGCTGTCCCTCTGGGCTTGCATCCTGATGACATCATCTAGCCAATATAACACTTGTAACACTTTGACACTGCATTGTGACATAGTGGCCCAGTGGTCACGGCCGCATAAAAGGACAAGTTGGGGAGGGCATGTGGCACATTGGGAAGTGGGGGGGGGAGGTGAGGGGTTCACTACTGTGCAAAGAGAAAATCTGCTCAGGAATTCATATTGACAGCACAAGGCATTCTGTGCCTGATTGGTTATGAGATCAGTAACAAATACTTCTATTTGGTGACTCACTTTTCTGGCTATATATAACATTTTCATTATGCAGTGACCATTACATTTGCTGTTGCAGTAAAAATTAATTGAGGGTTCCTATCCCACCTTTGATCATTCAGTTACCAAATAAAAGACACAAACCCTTTGAATTTATAATATGCCTTAACAGCACTAGAGTTAGAAAGATAGCAACCCTCTATGCTAGTTTGTCTACTTCCTTGCTAATAACCCAGTGATATAACTTGTTGAATTCTGCCTGGGCAACTCTTACTCCAATTGGCCAGCTCTCATGGCCATGTTCTTGAGATTCACCTACCCCATTGCATCTTCTTCCTCTTCACTGCTTTTCTCTCTTCCTATGGTCTCTGCTGCAGAACTGAAGTCCCCAACTGAAGCCCCACCCACTTCTCTTCTGCCCAGCTGCAGGGTATAGGCATCTTTATTCAACCAATAGTTTTAAGGAGCAATGTTACATAGGATCACTTGGTGTATGTTGAGGATCTCCTCATCCCTGAGGCAACCAGGGTCAGTATTTAGCATTACAGTACATAGCAACAGACCAAACTTCAACATTTTGCAACTCTCTCTTGACCAACAGAAATCATGGAAGCACAGTGTAAAACTAAACGGCATGCTGATCACATGTGACTGACTGTCAGTACTGCCCCAGTCTGAGACTTATGTATTGCCATGGCTTGCTGTCTCTTATGCCCTGTCTTAAAGGTTTTCATGAGAGTTGAGACAAGCTATTTCTAACCCTGTATGGTTTTACACATGCCATTCAACTCAAAATCCCATCCAACAGATCTCAATTTGGAGACTAATAATTTGTTGGTCCTGATGAGTCAGGATGTTTAGAAGAACATGTCCCAGAGTCCAATGGCAGAAATATCTTCCAAAGACATGCCTTCCTCAGGTACCTCCTGGTCAAACCCATGGCATATTTTGCATATCTAGGTGTGCAACATATAAAACAAAGTCACAGACCTTCTTGACTTGAAGTCCATGTCATCTCAGGTCATCTTGATTAGGACCATTTAGAGCTTATGTCTCTCTAAACTAAGGCCTGTTGGTCAAGGTAATGGCATCTATCCTGCATGGCGTAACAGAGCAGAATCTTGCATTGCTTATTCCTGTGTGACAGTGCAGAATAAGCCTCGGGGTGACTACAGCAGGAATTCTGCAATCAGCCACAAGGGGGCGAAGAACTTGCTTGCTTGCTACCTCAGCCAGGGGAACTCATTGTGATTTGTGTGTTTATAGCCTCCTTTATGTTCTCAGGTACCTCAAGAGCATACTGATAAGTATTGTCAGCAAACAGGGGATGATGAAATTAAGTACCAGGGAAAGCCATTAAAACGAAATGGGCTAAGGCTCATAACCATTCTCAAAGCTTGGTTATTTCTAGTCCAAGATAAATGAAGGTCCAAACCAGTCAAGACCATGACTGAGCCACCAAGAGAGGCTTTGATGAGATGGATGGTAAGGTTTCTTAGGAATCTTTTCATTTTAACATGAAAAACCCACCTGGTTATTTTTAATCTTATTCTGTGTGTCTTTTTCTTTTATTTTTCCAACAAAATCTTATATAGCCCATGTTGGCCTAGAATGTTCTGTGTAGATAGGCTAGCCTTGAACTTATAGGCCTCACTTGCTTCTACCTCCATGAGGTAAGAAGAAGAAAATGCACCACCACACCAGCCTTAGCTCCCAGAACTCATTTTTAACCTTCACAACAAAAACAAGTTTAAGAGGAAAAAACTCACTTAGATTTTCATAGAAAAACCTGGCATAAACTAGTTCTTGATGAAGGAATGGTAGTTACCATAGAGTTTGACCCTTAACTTTCTATTACCTAATTAATGAGGATGTATCTTGAATATCTTACCTGGAAAAATTAATTACTAATGAAATATTCAAAAGAATAAAATCAGTGCTGCCGATAGACACTATACATTCCAGGGTAGAAATATGATCATTAATATTTTTGTGTGTATTTATTTTTATACTCGACTTTTAAAATAATAAAATAATTTAAAATAGAATATTAAAACAATGAGAAGTCATTAATTTCTCACCAAGAATAAATAAACAGATGCTAACATTTGCTAGCTGCATTGCTCCTGAGCTCTATTTCTCAAAGAAATAACAAAACAAAACAAAACAAAAACCCAACCTTGTCTAATTCTGTTTCCTCCTGTCTTTTCTTCTTTTATCTCCAATACAGATCACTTCCTACCTGGTGAGCCTCATTCTTACTCAAGGGAATTGCGTGCACTTTTACGCAGCAAAACCCTGGATAAGAAATGGGATAAGAATTACCGGTTAAATAATGGTAACGGTGAGAAACCATAATAGTAAATTAAAGCAAAAAGGCAAATTGTGAAATGATACAAAAAATCATATAAATCTTTGAAATATACATTCAAATACTTGTGACAGCTACAAGTACCTAAGATGTCATGGTGCTGTTGGTAATCGCCTTATCGTGTCGTGTGATAACCATGACAGAAGACCAAATGCATGTGACGTAAAAGCCTGCCTTCAAATATAGATAGCAGATTCCATTAGAAAGTAATGAGGAGAGAGATTCGACTTTGTCTCCTAGCATGGCAGTTCACGGTGCTTAGGCTCCTCCAGCAAGTCGGTCCTACCCGTGCTAGTAAACGCTGCAGACCATTACCTGGACAGTAAGGACCGAGGAAGCAGGGGGGACAGTGAGGGGTGTGTTCAAGTGAGTCCCTATCAGATCCAGCAAGTCCGAGTGAGTGAGCCTGGAGGCAGAGCTGGGGCGGCTGGAACTGATGGGGAACTGGATCTGATCCAGAACTGTTTGCCTGACTTGAGCTGCCTACTCTCTGTCTGACTATGCTAACTGACCTCTGTTCCAGTTACTGTGAAAGGAAAAAGGTTGTAAAAATAAATAAACCTAAGGACTCAAGACAACACGCTGGGGACAAAAAAGAGACTGGTGGGGGTTGGGGTGAGAGTTGGCTATAAAGGTGAGCAGTTTATTTTAGGGGCAAGTGAGAGAGTGTTCTATATTTTCAAGGTTGTGTGCTTGCTTATCAAAGCTCATAGAACTGTGTACTAAAACGAATGGGATTTATTGCATGGAGGTAAAATCAATCGCAAGAAGCCTGATTTAAAAAAAACAAAAAACAAAAACAAAAAAACAAAGAAAACACGGTCAAAAGCCCCACAGACAAACACCTCATTCTGGGTATGTGCCCTCTCTAGCTCACTGACACCTCAGGTATCCCTGTTATCAAAATGGAGAGAGGGAAGAGGGCTTTCACAGGGAAGGCCTGCGTCAGTGCTCACAAAGCAAAAGGAAATCTCATGTTATTGCTGCAGGGTTTCTTGCTAAACTGAGAATGCTGGACCTGTGGTCCTCAGTCCTACCCTTTTGCTTTAGACAGAATGGACAGGTCACTGAGGTAGCCTGCTGTGTCACCCAGAGAGTCAGTCCTTCCTGTTCCTGGTCTGTGAGCCTCAGGTGTCCACCCTAAGTGTGCTTTCAGGGGTGGGTGCCCCCCAAGCCTAAAGGCACACACTTGTGGCAGCCTGAGAGCCTGCCTTTTCCACGGCCCACAGTCTGAAGTCTCTCTTTTGTTGCCACAGTATTTCAGCTCACGGCTTGCAAAGCACAAAGCCTGGAAGTTTAGACCGTGTGATTTGTTTTTCCTGGCACAGAAGCAGGAAGACAAGGTGGGGAGCAATTTAATCAAGACACTAGGGCTGTCTGCACAGAACCAAGCCATCAGCTGGGTAAACTGGGACATTTGGTCTTCATCTCTGAAAGCTTCATTTCTTTGTAATTCAGGGTTGAGGTGCTGTAGCGATTTTCTGAGTCCATCACAGGGCCCAGCAAGACAAGACATTAACAAGCTTAGAGGGTTTTACCTGCCTGGCCTTACCAAAGGTTTGAGCAGATTGTACAGGCTTCGCGAAGCTCTTGTACTCCCCCAAGGGAATTAGGTACAATTGGCAAGCTGGAAGTATTTGATTTAGATTAATCTCACTCGCCAAGGTGGAGAGCCTCATCATTCTGACAGGCTGACTTAGCCACACTGCCCTTCTTGCTCCAGGAACGTGGGAGAGGCTTCTGGTTTATAGCTTTTGATGGGTAAGAAAACGGGTCATTATCATTTTTTCATGACACCCATAAAAGGCATGCAGTAAAGTGGACAGAAGAGCCGTGACAGGGTGGTGAACCCTGGAGCTGGCTCTCAGCAGGGCCAACCGCAGAAAGTAAATCTACAAGAGCCTGTTTGGGTGGCATTCGTCCTTCCAGGAATCTCTTGAAGTCGGGACTGGCCAATGTGCTAAGTCCAGCTAGAAAAAGGAATCCGTTACAGATTTTCAAACACTTTGTTTGTCACAAAAGGGGGAACAGCAGCATTTGGCATACACACAAAGACTTCCTTTAATTAATTGCAAATGAGTAATTTGGGGCTTTATGAACCATTTCTATACTAAAGTGCTGGGAAATGAACCTTGGTGAGAAATTAAATTATTAGCTATAAGATCCAATACATAGCGCTTCTCGAATTTGCGGGTGCAGGCAAATCCTTTGCAGACTTGTTGAAGATTCCAATTTAGAAGGGGGAAAGGTACTCCAGCTGGCCTTGGAAAAACACTAAGAAAAGTTAGAACCTGAATAATATAAAAATGAAACCATGTTGGAAACGCAAGGGCCTGAGCCACACAAATCATTCAGCTGACAGATACTCATGCTTAATTCCTATTTATATTTTTGCTACCTCAAATAAAATCTCTCTCCACTCGGCTTGTGAGGTGATGCATGGGTAGCTACCAAGTGCGGGGCATAGTCCCCACCCAGTCTTGGGTGCTCGTTGCCTTTTCATCTTCTCTGAGAGGACAGTTTTACTCCTAGTCATGAGGCTAATTTGACAATGACATCATGCACAGTTGAATCATTATTCCTTTTTCCAGAAAACCAGGTTTTCAGGGAAAAACAAAACAAACCAAGAGGTCTCTTTCCAGGTTTGCAAATTTTTTGTCCCCAAAGAAATCCTGTTCATTTGTTTGTGTTGTTCTTTTCTTTGTGTGTGTGTGTGTGTGTGTGTGTGTGTGTGTGTGTGTGTGTGTGTGTGTGTGAGAGAGAGAGAGAGAGAGAGAGAGACAGAGACAGAGAGACAGAGAGATACCATAAGAACAATATGGCTATTTTGTTAATCCTTTAAAACTCTGACCCATACATAATTTGAGCATGGACTGCTCAATAAAAGTCACTGACATGGGGGGTTGGGGATTTAGCTCAGTGGTAGAGCGCTTGCCTAGGAAGCGCAAGGCCCTGGGTTCGGTCCCCAGCTCCGAAAAAAAAAAGAACCAAAAAAAAAAAAAAAGTCACTGACATGTTCTATTAAAGGAATCACAATGCTAAAGCCACCAATCTATTGTTTATTTGCTTTAAAGGAGACAGACTTTGCAAGCAGATAAGTCTACAAATTAAAAAAAAATTGTATATAATTGTTAATAGGTACTATTTCTAGGCATAATTACATATTTTAAATCTAGAGATGAGGTAGGTGTTTCTTGAAATCCAGAGCAACAACGGAACCCTTTTTAGTGGTTTAAACACACATAATTAGCAGTTTAATTTCCTCTGTGGCTAAGTTAGCCGTAAGATTTCATTTAATAACAAGCACAATTTTATAGCCCCAAGTAAGCGCCTGAGCCAGCGTCAGCTCAGCACTGCCCTCTGCTGGTCCTCAGCCGACTCATGCCACCCTGCTCAGGGCAAAAGCATCTAACTTGCAAATTGCAACTAGGCTGCCTGGAAATTAATTGCGAGAGAAATGGAGAAATATAATTCATCTTAAAACTCTCCTAATGAGGCTTTTATTTTTAACAGAACAAGCCCCAAAAGTCAGAAAGTATAACCCTAGATGTCTTTCCTCCGGTCTCTCATACAGCCATTATCATAATAGGCTTGAAGCAGGTGTGTCTTTCTCACCGCTCAGCACAATTACAGATGATGTCCAGTATTTCCACACATGAGATGTCCCCAAACCACTGGTTTTCAAAACAGCAGTTTGTCATCCCTTAAATAACCCGAATAAGCATGGTTCCCCTTACGTTTGGCCTTATGTCTTACATCTTACGTCCAAGTTGGCCTTATTTCTTGGTCTCTTTATTCAATTATTTTGAACACAGTAATGAAATTTTTTCCGTACCCAGACTGCAGCCACTTTTTGTTAGCACCAACTAGAGCTGACTACAGAAATAAAGACATGTCCGGAAGGCTCCTGCTAACAAGCTGACAAACGTCAAAGCTGCCGTGTTCTCCCAGCCTTCTCTTTTCATCAGAACAGGGAGGACTGACCATTATCTCAGCCCTTCCATTCAACATTCCAAAAGGGAAATATGCTGTCATCATATTGTAGCAAATAGTTGTCTGCAACGGGAGTCAGAAGAATTCACTAGGGCTTAAATAAAGCAAATCCTCCCATTGGAAACGCAAGTACAATGAAAGGCCAAGCAGCTGCAGTGTGTGTGCTCTGTTGGCACTGTCCTCTCTGTGTCCCGCCTGCTACCTCCAGTAGGCTATGGGGCTATGAATAGGGAGAGATTGCCATCAAAGCTTTTTAAATCATAATTTATCAAATTTTGACTTGGGTTAAAACTGGGATTCAAAAGTCTGCTGTGTGTGGCTGAGACTCAAATACATTTCTTCTACTTCCTGACTCTTGTATACTGGAGGTGATAATATGACTCATCCAGCATTTCATGCGGTTTAAATTAGATACCTTATGAAAGTGCATGAAGTCGTGCAACTTCAATAGTGTGGCTTCTGAACTGGAGGCAGAGCCAGACTCAGGAGAGGCATGATACAGCAGGAGAAAAGGGAAAGGAATTTTTGCCAAGACTCTTCAGTTCCCATCATTACCAATAGCCCTGGGAAAGACACTTTAATTTCTTTAAACTTCAGTTCTTCAGCAAGTCCTGCCCACAGCATTATGGGAACTGTAGAGGAAAGGCATCTACATAGAGCTTTGCATGTCAAATGTGCCAATAAACAGTGGATGGTAGTAGGTGGGGGGAGGGGGGACAGAGCTGATATGGCAACCTATTTGAAGTCCTGGATTTATCACCTTGGCTGTCCTATGTCCTTGCACAATACATAGCTAACCATGATTGTTCTCTTTTAGTTTACACAAGGATTAAATGTTTTTTTTTTCCCTAAATGACTGATGGTGGTATTGCTATTGGTAAAATATTTTGTCTGAGGTTCTAGAAAATATCTAACATATCCTCAGTGGAGCTTCAGTGGGCTCTGTGCCCAGTGGCTAAGGAAGAACCTTTTCAACTGGCTTACAGAATTCTTGACTATTATCACTTCGGAAAGGGCAGCAATGCAAAGAAGTGAAAGCCCTAGTCTAAGCGCACCACTTCAGCTTTTGCTTGTAGACCAGTGCTTCCCAAGGAACAATTAAGGAACCTCCTGGGTAGAAGTGTGTTGCTCCACATGGCTCTGTCGTACTCAGAAGGAGAGCAAGATGCAAAGACAGCCAGACATTCACTCTAGTAAAGCTTTAAAGGAGGCCAAGCATAGTGCTGGTCTGTGCTGTCTAGGTTTGAAATAATTAAGAAACAGACATAAGCCCGATGCAGTTGGACATGTCTGTAGTCCCAGCTACACTCATGGCTGAGGAGGACTAAGTCCAGAAGTCCAAGGCTAGCCTGGATGACATAGTAAGATCACTGTGTCTTAAGGAAAAACCAGAAGAAACAGGGATTAAACAGGGAAGTCGAAGATGATATAATTAGTTTTGTGATATTCAAAGATGAATTGGACAAGGTGTGATCCTGAGTGCTGTCTGGGTTGCTGGTTAAGAAAGAGACAGATGATCACAAGATACAGACAATCACTCTGGAGCCTAAAATGCCAGGAGTGAAAATCAGGATGCCATCTCTGTCTCCAGGCAGATGCAAGGGGAGAGTTGGCAAAGTAAGACTTTGTTTGCAGCTTCTAGAACTCTGTTCTTTCAGATAATTTCCCCTCCTTCTAACTGGAAACAACGAAGTAAGAGATGGAGCTGGTGACTGAGTACTTTCAAGACAGGGACTTGTGTGGGCTTTGTTCTTTTCCAGAGGCCCAGTGGAGTCTGGGGCCTTCATCCTGGGATCAAGATTTCAATACATATAAGAAAATGTATAAATTTGCAAAGGAAATAAGTTACATTTAAATGTAAGCATTGAGACAGTTAAAGATTTAGATATAGTAATACACGTTTCTTTCATTGTCTTTTTAAAATTAACTTTTGGTCGTCATACAATGGTTTCATGTGACATTTTCATGCCTGTGTATCACCTGGCCTTGCTCTCTTTGCTCCCCCTCCTCTGCCTCCTTTGTAGCAGAGGAGACTTCCTCCATTCCTATTTAAGAATCTTTACTTAAATCTTAAGTAGAGTAGTAAGACATGAGAAAAAATAAAAAAGGATAAAAATAGGAGAGTCAAATTATCCCTACTTACAGAAGGCATGATTTTATACTTAAAAGACCTTAATAACTTCAGCAGAAAAATTTTAGATCTGATGAACATTTTCAGCAAAGTAGCAGAACACAAAATCAACAGGCAAAAATCAGGATCTCTTCTATACCCCAATCACAAAGTTGCCAAGAAGCAAGTCAAGAAGAAAAATTACATTTACAATACTTTCTAAAGAAAATACCTAGAAGTAAATCTTACCAAAGAATGAAAGACCTGTTCAATGGGAATGTTTAAACACTAAAGAAACAAATTAAGGAATATACTAGAAGGTGAAATGACCCCTGTGCTCATGGACTGACAGAATTAATATTGTTTAAATGGCTATACTGCCAAAAGCAATCAATACGATTCCCATCAAGTTTCCAATGACATTCTTCGAAAAGTAACAAAAGTTACTTAAAAATTCACACAAAAGCAGAAAAGACCCTAAATAGTCAATGTGATCCTTAGTCAGCAGCGTTATGCTTGGAAGTATCACAATGCCTCTTTTCAGATTAAGTTAGACATCCATAGTTAACGAAAACAGATACTGGCACAAAAGCAGACTTGCAGATGAGGAGAATAGAGTATAAGATCCAGAAGGAAGGCAAACCACTGAGACTACCCAATTTTGTTTGACAAAAGTATCAGAAATATGCACTGGAAAAATAATAATTAAGGAAGAGGACATGGATATGAAAGGAAATGTAGAAGACACAGGAGAACTTGAAGAGAGCAGAAAGGAAGGGTGGACATAACGAAATACAGTATTGATGTATGAAATTCTCAAGCAACAATAGTTTAAATGAAAATAAATAGCTGCAGGGAAATGGATGGAACTAAAGATCATTATGTTAACTAAGATATTTTTAACACATATTACACAACCTGTCACATATGCAGAAGAATATAGATTTAAGAGGGATGTGTGAAGAATGTAGAAAGAATTTTGAAATGTGAGAAAGAGGACCATCAAAAGGAGTTGATCATGTGATTTTTATTTATCTGTTTATCTGTAGTATCATAATTATTGATTTAGATATATTAAACCATCTTTGCATCTTGGATAAAACTAACATGACTGAAGTGTATAATCTTAATATGCTCCTGAATTTTAAATATTTTGTTGAGAACTTTATGTCTATGTTGATTATGAAAATTCACTATCATTTGTTTTTTGGTTGTCCTGTTGTATTGTTATCCTGTTTGTTTTTCAGTCTTTCAATATTTGTGTAGTTTCTGTTGTTATGATTTAGCATTTGTTTTATAGAATGGGGGAATCTAAGCACTTAATATATATGTATTTACAATCATTATATTTTCTTGATGAGTTATACCCTTAATTAGTATATATATATATATATATATATATATATATATATGACTAATTTTTGCTGAAATCTGCTTTATCAGACACCAGCATAGTCATATTAGTTTGTTTTAGGTTTCCATTTGCTTAATAAATTGGCTTCCATTCTTTGACTCTCAGGCTGTTGATGTCTTTGTGTGTGAGGTGTGTTCCTCAGAGGCAACAGTGTTAGATCTAGTTTATTCATTGTCTATGTCTTTTTACTGTGGGCTGAGACTATATTTTGGTTGTTATTAAAAGAAGTCTACTGATTCTTGTCATTTTGCTGGGTGATTTTCTGGCTAGTTGGACTTGTAGTATGCTCTTTCCTTTCTCCCCTATTAGTATCAGAGGTTTATTGTTTTGCTTTGTTAGACCAGATGGATTTATTCCTAACTTTCTTTTGCTTGTCGATCTGTTCCTTTCAGGAAATTTGCTCTTTCTTTCCTGTGTTCTTGCAATTAACTCTGTCTTTCTTCTTCCTCTGTATAAAGTATTCCTTTAAGGATTTTCTGCAGTGCTTTTTTGGTGACCATTAATTACCACCTTTTCTTCATATCTGGAACAAGATTATTATTATTATTTCTCTACCAATTTTAAAAGAATGCTTTATTAGGTATTACTAAAACCATTGTTGACAGTCATTTACTTTCATTGCTTGAAATGCCCAATTCCATGTTTCCCTGGCTTTTAGGATTCTCATCAATGATTTGATATTAATCTGACAGGTTTTTGCTTCTGGAAGTGAGTTTGAGTTTTTTATTTCAGCCTTTTTTCTTCTTTCTTTCTTTCCTCCTTCCTTCCTTCCTTTCTTCTGTTCTTTCTTTCTTTTTTAATTAGGGGTTGGGCAGATTGCATTACCTAGGCATCCCACAAAGTGGGCAGGTCACCTTAGATAGCAACCTTTACTTGCTCAAAAATTCATCTAACATAAGCGGTAAGGACTCAGGCGGTACCTGAAATCATTATTTTCCTTACTCATAGTTTAAGGCACTGATTTCAGCTTTTAATATTGTTTAATTGTTTTGTACTTGTAATAAATTAAACACAATAAGTCATAGAGAGTTTTTTTAATGCTTCTTCTGTTTAGATTTTCAGTTTTTGCTCTGGATTTTGAGTTTTTTCTGGTGTTATTTTATTGAATAGATTCTCTATGTCTTCATTTTATTTTAGCTTCTTATTCTACTTCATAGATTCTTTGATTTGGTGCTATGATCTTATTTCAGAGTTCTTGAATATTTTTGTTATACTCAGTTACTGTCTCTCCTCTACTGATGCTTGACTATAATACTTGTCTTAACCTTCACGACTGATTTTTTCTTATGTTTGAATCTGTTGTGATATTTTCTACTGTGCATTTATTCAAGTTACTGAGTTTTTTCATCCATACCAACTCTGTTATTTATTTAATTTTTATTATACTTATTTACTTATTTTTCTATTGTTGGCTTTCCTCCCTATGACATGGGTCAATTTCTTTATTCAATTCACCTATTCGTTTTTAGGGTTTTTTTTCTTCTAGTTTGTTGTTGTTATTGCTCATAAACCTTTGAAATCTTGTCTGGTCTTGCCCATTTCTATAACTTTGACTTTAGTAGCTGAGAAGCAGTGATCTCTGTAAGGGTCATGACACCTTGCTGTTCCATGTTTCCTCCCTCCCTCCCTCCCTCCCTCCCTTCCTTCCTTCCTTCCTTCCTTCCTTCCTTCCTTCCTTCCTTCCTTCCCTTCTTCTTCTTCTTCTTCTTCTTCTTCTTCTTCTTCTTCTTCTTCTTCTTCTTCTTCTTCTTCTTCTTCTTCTCTCTCTCTCTCTCTCTCTTTCTCTTTCTTTTTGTTTGTTGTGGTATGTGCATCTGTTCATTTGGACTTCTCCTCAAGTTCTATTTGTGGATCTCTTCTTTGTTATCATTTGGCATTATTGTTTCTATAGCCACTTTATTTTCTCCTTTCCAAGAGGTACTAAGGTTGAACCCTCAAAAGTACATAAGCTGCATAGACATATATCCATGCAAAACACACATTCACACTAAAATAAAATAAAATGTAGTAAAATAAAAATATTATGAAGCAAAAAAATATTATGCTTAAAGTATAGTAAAAATAAGAGGGGAAGCACAGGGTCAAAAGTACTAGGGTGGGAACAAAAAATAAAAATAAAAAATAAAGGAAGAAACATTAAAGAAGAGACAAAGAATTAAAATGACCAAAGTTGCTAATTGGAGCATCCCATCCTCCCATGTACAGACTGAGGGAGAGGTTAACAGTCCAGCTTGTGGACCCTGACTTTCCTGGACTTATGCTAGCAGTGGCCATATGTTTGACCATTGACTTTTGTCTACCACAGCATCCTCATGTCAGTAGCTCCTCTTCTTTGGAGCCAGGTGGTTGGTTCTGCTGGCCACAGTTGGCTTTGCAGTATATAGTCGTGGTCATCCTCCTAACCTCCCAAACCGTATTCTCTGGGGTGACTGAGGGCTGTCTCTCAAATATGATGAGAGAAGAGGAAGCCACAGCACTGAGGGCTGTGTGGGCAGAGGACTGCCTTCTTACTTTAACAAACCACTAAGCACTAATCACCCTGCTGGAGGGATATATCTGCAGATACTAAAAACTTGGTTAGCATTTCAAAGTTCTCCACTCTACAACAGTGAATCTTACAGCAGCTAGCTGGCTCCAGACACTAGTTGGCCTACTGACCTCCAGCTCAGGGATGTCAAAATTGCCTCAGGTGACATGGCCTGACGCCAGGCTCCTTACAATACAGCTGCACTGTCCCAGCCAAGCCTTCTGCCTTCTACATTTTGGAGCTTGTTATATAACCCTTCCCCTATCTACAGCTGTCTTCTAGGGTTTACTCTGTTCTTGGGGGCTGAAGTAGTTTGAATTTCGGTTCCCTGACATTTAGCTACTCCCTGTCCCCTGGCCACCAGGGTAGTTCAGTTTTAAACAACAATGTCCTGTTAAAATGGAGTGTGGCCACAGTTCACTAAGCTGAGAAAACCCTCCACCTGCTGACCCAGGTACGCCACAGTCCAAGCAACTGGATTTGAGGCATGTGGGACCTATTGGTTTGTCCTGAGGGAAATTCTGCAGGTTTCTTTTCACTGGGGCTGCCCGACTTCATTTTGATGGGGATTCTGTTTACTGTCTTCCCCTGGGGAGCCACCTACAATCCTGTGCCTGCTTTGCCTTGTGATTCCCTGCACTTGTTAACTGCCCCATGCCTCTTGTGGATTCCCAAAGAGCTTCCTCCCTTTGCAATAGAATGCTTTTTCTTATCCAGACCTGGAGCTGTCTTATCCAAAAGTGCTTCAAACAAACACATTAATAATCTAGCAACAGGCCATATAATTACCATAATTTTAAGATAGCAATGAGTATTGATGGTGTTTTTAATATAACTGCCACCCCTGAAATGTGGCCCAGGAATAAATACCTCTCCATTCAGTTGGAGTATGTGATGCTGCATGGTCTGGTTTACACCTAAGGAAATACTAAGCTTTGACTAGAGGTTAGTGGAAATAAAAATGTAAGTTGGTCCCAATTCATGCTTATGAATATCCAGTGTGTTGGTCTACTTAGGTTGCTACAAAAATACCATAGATTAGATGGCTTCTAAACAGTAGGAATTGCTTCCTCATACTCTGAGACTAACTAGTACATGGCAGTGGTGAACTGAGTGTATAGAATGGGCTGTTTCCTGGTGGTTCACGGGTAGCAGTAACTTTCTGTCTTCACATGACGAAAGCAGTGTATAATCTCTCTGAAGTTTATAAGGACACAAGTCTTATTCCGGGGGCCTCCACTCTCATGGTGTTACTTCCCAGAGGCTCCACTGACACATACTGTTAAGCCAGGGGTTAGGATTTCAACATATGAATTTGAGGACACAGACCCTCAGTCTATCAAATCTAGGTTTTAAAAACACAATTGAAACCCTTCAGACAAAAAAATCCTCACATTAGAGCATGCAAGAGAAGTATCCACAAATCTTGTTAAAATACATTACGCTCCATCCCCTGTGTCTGAATTAGGAGGTATAGCTTAGGGCTAGAAAGACAAATGTACACCTTGTACAAGTTCCCAGTTCTGCTGCTGCTGTTGGTCCAACTTTGAAAAATAATTAAATCGGAAGAAAGTTCTTTCTGAAACTAGAATATCCTGGCATTTCAGAGATTTTGCACCTGGTTTTCAAATACCACAGACAGTACCGTTATTGTCGCAACTCAAATCTCTCTTCACATCAAAGAGCTGTTTCTCATCAGTTAACTTCTCCAGGACTCTTAGGTCAAACTCTTGGAAGTGTCTGGAACTGCTGTACTCGCCTTCCTTTCTTGTGGTTCCCACCCCAAACTGCAGCAAGGACATGTGCCTTATATGAATCTGCCCCTGTAGCAATACTGCCACTCTCTCCGTGCCTTCTGCACGGAGAGCTTTGGGTGCCATTTGTGAACGCTTATTTAAGTTCAAACAGTCAACCATAGAGCACATCAGTCTTTACTCAATCCAAATACAGATGGCTTGTTGAGATGTGTCTGTTATAATATAAGACAGAAACTTGAGCCTGCTGCTCTTGTAAATTGGGGTGTAATGGCTCAAACTTATGTGTGTCTTTCAGTGCCACCAAACCTCCAATCTCCACAGCCCGACCTGCTGCACTTTGTTCTTGATGTGCTCAATTGTTCTGAGGGTGGGATCTCATTTAGTAAGAGAAATAACCAGACTGTTCTAGAATACTTTTGGCTCTCTGCTATTCAGAGAAAGATCGAAGTCGCTCTTTGGAGCCTTCTTTAAAGCATGTGGAAACTTGCAGAAATATTGAGAAAGTGTTTCTCACATCTCGCTTGTCCAGACTGGATTACATCCTCACGGGTAAAAGCGTCATGTTCCCATGAACCAGAAGGAGACAAAACCCAAAGGAAATCAGCATGTTTTTACTAATAAGAAAAAACAACAAAACAAAACGAATGAAGACATTTTGGAAAAACCGAGTCGTGTAAATGTACACTAAAACAATTTTCTAGTTCCTGGTCTTATCTTACATTTTAAGCTAGCAAACAACAATGTGTGAGAGAACATAGAGGGTTCCTAAAGGAGAGTCCTGACCGAACCCAGCGTATCAGAAAAGCACGAATATAAACTCCATAAAACACTATCCTCATTCTCAGGGGTGAACATTTATCCACTGAAGTCAGAAGACCTGGGATTAACTGAACCTTTGTCCATAAAAAGTTTGCATCTAGAAATTCATCTCTGTGGACTAAGTGACATTTTAAAGCAGTGACAATTGTTGCTTTCTAAGGTATAGGGCTATTACCAATCTAATCCATTCTCGGGTGATATGTTTGTCACGATGATGATGTACTTCAGGATAGAGGAACATTATCTAAACTTAAGACAATTTATAGTTTTTTTCCTTTGTGATGGTCTAGAAATGGTTAGCCAGAAAACATGTCTTAAAGCATTTGCATCTCTAGCTCTGAGTTTCCTGAATTTCAGTATCCCACATTTCGTGACAGTGTTTTCACTCTTCTTAGTTGTTACAGAGTCTCATGTAAACTGGGTTTGTCTCAAACTTGTGTTAGAGCTGAGGATGACCTTGAATTTCTGATTCTTCTGTTTCTACCTCCTAAGGGTTGGGATTACAACCGTGTACCACTCTATGCAATTTATATGATTCTGGGGATTGAACCTAGAGCTTTGAGCTTGTTAGACAAGTACTCCACTAACTTAGCTATATAATCAGTGTTTCATCCTTTTGTATCACTAACTTCCAGGAAGCACATCTGAGGAGATTTTAAAAAAATATTTGTATTAAAATATAAATGGTTTGCCAATATTAGAAGTACCACATCTCTGAAGCCTATGACAAAGGTTAACTCAAAAGATTGCCTTTTTGGTACTCTATACAGAATCAAGACAGATTCTGAAGCAGATCAACCTTGCTTTAAAAGAATTTATATTTATTCTCTCTCTCATTTCTCTCTCTCTCTCTTTTTCTCTCTCTGTCTCTGTCTCTGTCTCTGTCTCTCTCTCTCTCTCTCTCTCTCTCTCTCTCTCTCTGTGTGTGTGTGTGTGTGTGTGTGTGTGTGTGTGTGTGTGTGTGTGTGTATTCTCAGAGGTGCGAAGACAACTTGTGGAATTTGGTTCTGTCTTTCTAGCTTGTGAATTCCTGAGATCAAGATTGATAGCAAATGCCTTCATGAGTTGAGCCATCTCACTAGTTCCCAATTGAGCTAGCCTACTATTGGATTCTGAGCATGTGATTTGCTTCTCTGAAACATGGACCATTTATTGCAAGAAGATGAGGGCAGAGCCTCTGTGCAGACATCTTCAAGAAGACATTAATAAGAGGCTGGAGCATTCATAGTTTTTGGCTCACAGAAGTCAGTCTATTTTAATTTTCATTTCTAGTGGTAGAAAATTAGGCATCATTCAGCAGCTGAGTGTGCTACTTTCTGGAATGCCAGGCTTGATCAGCCTCTCTCAAATCATCCCCACACAATTAGTTAACATAATCACACATCAAGCTAACTTTGGATCCAGCATTCTACCCCACTTTCTTCCAGATTCTTGACTATGTCTTTCTTATATGCTTGGAAATCTAGAATTGTCTTCTAAACAGTTTCTTCCCCATTCTAATATACTCTCAAGGAACTTAAGTTGAGTTATTTCATTGTTTCAACCTATTTATAAAGTTTAATATAAAGTAGGATATGGGGGAATGAGTTGATAGTACTAATTCCAGTTGTTTTCATCAGGTGAGAGAGATGCCCTCTGACGTTTAGCTGCATGCTCCCCTCATGTAACTTACCCTGACACATCAGCATCACCCACTGAACTCCCCTATCTTGTTCTGTCTCAAACATGCTTAAGGAATAAGCTCATGCCCTCACTGTTATTGATAATGTGAAGGCCAGTTGACCCATTCCAAATGAACAAGCAAAGGTTAGCGTCCCTCCTGAGTGGTTGCTAAGAAAGACCCAAAGCAGATTCCTGACAGCGATGCCCTTCTTTCCCCTTCCGTTTGCTGCCTTTTGGGTTCTGGTAGTTCCCTCTTGAGCATGATCCTGGAATAAGCTCATTTGCTTTGACTTGGTTATAAGAATGCCACAGAACAGGAGATCAGAATCAAATCAATAGCCGAAGCCTTGGCTGATCACAGTCTCACCCTTCTTTGTCACCTTGGACTTTTGATCCAGCACAGGAATGAGTGAGATTAGCTTGTGCCATCTGATCTTTGGAAGCTGTTGAAGTTGCAAGTCAGAATCTTTTTTGTGGCAGAAGGCTGAAAATGGATAGATTGTTTCCTCAAGGACTTTCTTTCTTGCAGTAAAACAAGGAGCTTAGAATTACCAAGGGTAATTCCTTCCTTCTTTATTAAATTTTTGTAGTCTGTTTGTTTGTGCCAGTCTTCAGAGGTTTGCTTTGTGCTCTACAAATTTTTACAACATGGTGGGAAACTCAGTTTTCCTCAGCCATTTTTAGTCTCCAATGCACAAACATATAAATGTTACAAGATATGTGAAGCCTACTTTCTACCTGCCTTTCCTAATTTTTTTAAAAATTTTAATGTCTTAGTTCGTATTTTTGCTGTCTCTTTGTGTGTATTTTCCTAATTGCCAATAACGGTTCTTCCCATATTTTTTTAACTCAGTGAATCCATTAAACAACCAAAAAGATGGGGAGAAAAAAAACATCAAACAAAGAAAAAAAACCCGAAAGATAAAATTCATAAACCAAACATATGAACTGAACCAGAATAAAAAAAAGCAATGTGTATAAAGTGAGGACATGACTGCTCCAAGGTATAGTTAAGGGGAAGGATTTTATTGTAGGTACAAGGGAGAGAAAAGCCAGAGGCATCTGGAAGGGTCCAGAGCAGAGAGAAAGTAGTAAACTAAGCATGGCCAGTACACTGAACTGACTGGGCCACTAGAGGAGAGGGAGTTGGGAAGGGAGTAGTAGAGAGGAGAGAGATCAAAGAGGAAAGATGGCCAAGAGAGGAAGAAAAGAAAGAGAAAGCACAAAGGAGAGAATTAAGGGAAAATGAGAGAGAGAGAGAGACAGAGAGAGAGAGAGAGAGAGAGAGAGAGAGAGAGAGAGAGAGCGAGCAAGCGCAGGAGAACAAAAAGGAGAGGCAAAAGGGGCAGGGGAATGAGAGAGTTCATGGCTATAAGTCTGGGGGTTTTTATGGGAATGAGAAGCTGGGGGAAGGGAAGCCCTTGAGCTGGAGAAGTTTAGTTCAAGGAAATAGTGAGAAGAGCAGAGAAGAGCCCTAGTGCTGAGTACAGAGTGAGCCTGGAGGTCCATTTGAGCTTTGGTATGCTAATAGGCATCTCAGCTAGACCAATTGTCTAAAGTTTCTTTTGGATCTGTCCCTGATTAAGGACTGAAAATGAATCTGAGTTTTCTTTGCCCCTCTCATGGTCATTGGCAAGATGAAAACTTATCATGAGAATCCACTCCGAGACTCTCCACCAGTGTCCCTTCATAGGACAATACACTTGAATCCACCAGACTTTTCCTGTTCACAGGGATAGACTAGCACCACAAATACTTTTTCACGTCTTTAATAGAAAAACAACAAATAAAACAGAGCACCCGTGGCTATTCTGCAGGTTTCCCTGGTCCAATGACAGACTCTCCAATGTTTGGGGCATGAGGCCACAGAACGACTGGTCAGTGAGAAGCAAGCCAAGCTAAATAAATTATGTACTTTGGCACAATTAGCCGAGCCTTTTCATTCCATTTTTAAAGATTTACTCATTTAGAAGTCTCTCTTAAAAAGTGGTATTTTTGTTGCCATAGCTCTGTGCCGTTACTGGATTCAGTTTAATTTGATGGGACCAAGGGATGGTTAAGGAAATAGGAGCTGGCTGGGAATCAGTGGAAATATAAAATGAATTTCAGTTGCTCCACGATTTCACTCTAGATTCATTCAAGGACACAGGATTTGCCATTTGATCTGCGGAACGTGACATTTAATGAACACGAAAAAAAAATCTAGGTCAGTGAGCTAGAATAGAGGTTGAAAACGACCTCTTTTTGTCTGCCAATTTAGGATCCTCGGCAGAGGCCACCTTCTGCCCAATGTGCTGTAGCCATACACGTCTCAACTAGCCTCTGAATACAGATGGTGTATGTACCCTGCTTGGCTGCTGAGGTCAGCTCGGGGTAAAGCGATCTCATGACACAAGTTTGTACTCCGAGTCTAACTACTGCACAGCACTGGCTCCCACAGACACAGATGGAAATTGGCTAAACAGGTGCACGTCAAAGTTGGTATTAAGGCAGCTTAGCCCTTTGTTTAATGAGTGGGTGACCTCATTTGATATTACTTCATTAATCCTTCCAGATTTTAACATGGTTCTACTTTAAATGCGATGAAAGTGAAGGTCTCTATGATGATGATAAACACCCCCCCACACCCCACACCCGGAGAGCTGGAAGAAAAATGCCTGGGAGATGCCAAGGGACTCCAGCCAGACCAGTGCTTCATTGAACTTCATCTTGCATCTTCTTGCTCTTGCTACTGCTGCTGCTGCTGCTGCTGCTGCTGCTGCTGCTGCTGCTGCTGCTGCTGCTGCTGCTGCTGTTATAAACACCCAGTTTAGCTGCAAGCAGGGAGGGGAAATCTCATCAGGGCCTGGTCTGCATCCAACCTGATGGTCTCACGCTGTTTGGTTCTAAGTCCCTTCCCTTCCTTCTGGTTCTGTTTCACTTAGAAATGTATAGAACTGCTTTTTATTCCCAGCAGCGACCTCACCCCACACAGCTACAGGGACCTTTGTCCTATTTCTCTTGGTGTTCCCAACTCCCTGCTTAATTCTCCTTCCCTCAGGGTCCTTGTCCTATCCTTTAGTCACCTCAGTTAGAGGTGTTGAGGAATCCTCCTCTTTCTAGAATTCAGGCTCAGGAAAACTCACCGTGATAGGGGTTCTCAAAGGTGCCAGGCATTCTGAGACCGAGTGAGAGGGAGAAAAAGATGGCCAAAAGCAAACACAGGCTTGTGGGCTGCCTGTCACGCCAGCCCCTGCCATGCCAGTCACTACAGCATGCCGTGGATCCTAACCTTTCAGACATCCCCTTGGCATGGATAAGCTCAGGCTGCCTGGGACTTTGCAGAGCTCTCTCCAGGTGCAAAAGCCAGCCCTGCTACAAGCCGAGGAGGAGGTGCCATTAAGTCATTTTCCTATTGCCTTTCAGACCAGCTTTGAATTATAAATAAGCCGAGAGCTCCAGAGCAGCCGCAGAGCTTGCTGTCAGGTTATTTGAGTCCCAGCCTCTATCCCTGTTCCCCTTTGCCAACTTTCCCTTTTAGAAAACCCACAGGTTTCTAGGTCCCCCTCTCCTGCTGCACTTAGCATAAGTGAAACACATGGCCTCCCCTTCCCTTTCCTAATAGAAACGCCTTAGATAGAGAATGACAGGGTAATGTGCTACATGTGCTTACTGGGCTGAAGCTGTTTTACATGGCTTCTCTTTGAAAATGGTAACTGTAGCAGCCATCCTATGTGAGAAAGACTGTGTTGGAGACCATGGAGATGGAAACTAAGTTACAGTAGGAGACAGAGAGAGAGGGAGAGGGAGGGAGGGAGGGAGAGAGAGAGAGAGAGAGAGAGAGAGAGAGAGAGAGAGAGAGAGAGAGAGAGAGAGAGAGGTGGGGGGAAGACCTGCTCTCTGGGGGTACATTTGTTGTAGTTTGTTAACTATCAGCCAGGAACATCTTGCCTTGTGTACAGCACAAGCCTGGGTTTTACCATCGTCCAATGATGACAAAATCAAGGATTGGGGCAATTCAATTATTTGGCCAAAGGTCCATGGTGGACAGGTCAGACATTCTGATTTAGTCTACTGTCAGGGCTTCAATCCAGGCTTCTCTATGTCGCCTCTATGCCTAATTTCCAGTGATAAAGAAAGTTGGGAGAGTTTAAAATTTAAATTCTTTAAAAAATAATTAAAGGAGCCTCACATCTTAAATTTCTTGAGAAAGTCGTGGAGCCAATACACTTCTAAATGTGAACTAGCACACTGGAAGTGAGGCTGACTTCAAGTAGATTAAGGGCTTTTCCACAGACATGACGTGCTAAAAATAGAACATTTACTGTTCTCCATACTACATCGTAAGGACATTTACTTCCTATCTCACTTCTTGTAAGTGTAGAGGTGTCCTTAGTAAGAAGAAGAAAGCCACACTCCTGGGGTTCACACGAGCTTAAAATGTCATTTCTTTCTTCCTCACAATACTGTTTCATTCTGGAAAGAACTAAGTTTGTATCTCTGGCTTTGTGGCTTTGGAAACCTGGGAAGGGGCTTGCTGGTAAGACAAAAAAGGAAGAGGGGGCATTTAAACATTTGTAGAATCTTTATGACCTGGAAATTAGTATCTTCCACATTTTAACCAGATACAGTGACCCGAATTCAAGAACAGAGGAATAACTTAGCTACCTTGCTAAGACTTCTTAATCCACTCACAATCCACGAACTGTTATGTTTTATGTCACCTTAGTGCATTACTAGGTTAGGCATGTGCATCTCTAAGTCTTGATAAGATGGCCAGTTCCCAGAGATATTAGGAACCATGGACCCTCTTGTATCTAGAGAAGAAAAACCAACAGGAAAAGAAGATATTCCCAAACATGCCTTAACTATAAACACATTCACCATGTGATCTCTCCTTTGCTTCTGTTGTGAAAGGCATCTAAAAGATGGGAAAGAAATAACCAGAGCATGTCAAACATGCTTATGAATTAAATGCTTGCTGTATGCAGGGTTTCTTCAAAGTGGCATAGGTTTGTTTCCATGGGACGCTGACAAAAATGTTATGAATCATTGAATGATTAGCCCTACTCCATCAGCACACACACTTATGCAAGGCATAAAAATGGGAGCAGATCCTGAGAAGGGCAAGTTCATCATTCTGTGAACAGCACAGTTATCTCACACATACCTTTTGAGGTAGTTCCATCACACTACATGGCCTTCTCATTTAATCAGCAACACAATCAGTGCCCTGGATGGGAGGCTGCTATTGCAACTTAGCATACCATTTCATAGCAAGCATACTTTTATACACAGGAATATAATAAAAGTAATGGGGGTATGGTACAGTATGTATGCAAATGACATAGTCATTTCTCATTATTATTGTATACAACTTGCAAAGCAACAGGTTTGTTTCCAGGAGCCTCACTGCAAACACACAAGTAGTGGTTGTTCATGACATTACAATGGTATGACATCATATGGTAATGAGAATTTTTCACTTCCATTGTATTCTTATGGAACCACTTTTGTGTATATGTTCCATTGTTGGCCTAAACGCTGTTATGTGGCTCTTAACTATGGGCAAAATCCAGTTGAATCCACAGAATTAGTTCCATTACTTAAGTGACAGTGGTTCAAGAACAAGGGTGAACCAGGGCTAAGCTCCAGATATTTGGCTTTTGTGTGTCTATGAATCAGAACTTAAGTCATATAACACAGACAGGTAAGTCTGCTGAAGTGCAGGTAGTGAACTAGCTCTTGTTTTATTCCTTGTGTGGTATTAGTAAGAGTGCTACAATCTCAGACAACATTGACCTATACCTTGGGGTCCTGGGTTCTGTGAACCTGTCAACTTCTTCCCACGTAGTTGTTCATTTGTTCTACTGAACAGAGTCTTTTTGACCCTACTACGACACCGGGATGGTGGGACCATTCCTGGAATCCAGAGATTTCTAGTACCTCTTCCTTGCAGTGATCATAATAGGATTCCAGACCCTTGATTTTATGAAACCTGACAATGACTGAGCCAGCAGACATGGGCAATGGAGACTTCTCTGTGTGTGCATGTGACTCTTTAGAAGAGCCAATTGTCCTTCATGTCTTTTCTTTGGCACATAATTACACATGATAGAAACATGGACAAGCTTTTGTAGCTTTCAGAGCTGGACCCATTTCCCCATGGCATAAGAGAATTATTCAAGACACACTCTCACCCAAGATTCTTGCACTGAGAACCTGAAAAGAAATGTCTTAATCAGGTCTGTACTATGCTCATTGCCAGGGAGAAAGATCCAGGGAAACACAATCACGTATGATTCAATGCATTATTTTGTTATGGTGTCCTCTTTTATCCTGTCTTTTCTCCCCAACAAGCTCCCAGCAGTATACACATGAGATACTTTTCATATAATTCTGCTTTCTACCAGATTGTCTTATGTCTTCTCATGTCAAATACCTTTTGATGTGATGTCACTTGGGTGCTCTGTAACTGGAGTTAATTAATAAAAAACACCAAGAACTGCCTTAGTAGATTGTGAATGTAGAGTTGGGATTCAGGGCAGCAGGCTGCTTTTTTGGCAATTGTTGCAATTTAGTAACTAGCAAATGACAAGAGGTGAGTTCCCCCGTGACATGTGAGAATGTTCTACTTTACTGTTTTATTCTCCGTGTTCCTGATTACCTGGACAGGAAAGCTGTACATGAATCTTTCAGTTGCAGACATTTTAAATAGCTGTATTTTATGCCTCCGATATTAACAAGGTCTACAGCAAGATGAAACCCATACCTCCTTGTTCATAATTATGAGGAGTTTTAATTTCAAGTTGACAACACTGTGGAATTTAATGAAGCATGTGGTCTTTGTACCAGGAGGCCTCTGTACCAGGCTACATGCTGGTGAAGCTGCACCTACGGCACACAGATTGCTCTCAGGCTTGGAATCATATGCAGGGGTGTTCTTGTCTTTAGAAAATGTACCCTGCATGATGGTGCACATTTCTGATGATGGCTTATCGTGCCAGACACAAGAGGGAGAAGAGGAACATCATTATAGCTGCATTCAGGGATATTTCAATCGCTGCTGATTGCTACTTCTCCTTAAAGCACAGCAATTTGCTGCGCAGATTCTGTAGTGGGGAGAACAGCACCCACTGCTATTTCCTATCTCTGTCTACCTCCCTCTCCTCCCTGCCACAGTGCTTTTATTCCTTTCCTTCTGTTTTGGATTGGCACATAATGCTTGGGGCAAAAGATTGCCTCCCTTACATTTTTACATCCCTACTTTTATTCTGAAATGAATCTCCTGGCTTCATTTTCTTTTATTGGTCTTCTCTACAATGACAGCCGCGGCACACGGCCCAATTAATTGGTAGAATTTATGAACTCCAGGAACTGACCTCTTTTCTTTGAGCTGTAAGGTGTGTGTGCTGATGTGCGTGTGTCTTTATGTACATCTCCGTCTAAACACATTTTGTAAGCTGCAAATGAACTAGAACAAAGCCATTTGCTGCATAAACACATGGCTTTGCAATTTGCTGAAATTTCCAAAAGTGCAGTGTGCATAAAGCGGGGAGAGAAATAAAAAGGAAAGAAAGAAAGAAAGAAAGAAAGAATGAAAGAAAGAAAATGGAGACAAAAGAGACCTTGCAGACCAAATATTTTCTTCTTCAAATAGATTGGAATAATGGAATCAGATCTCCAGTTTCAAAACAAGTTAAGTAAAAGTGCTTTAAATCCTAAAAGATTCCATCCATGAATTAAGTCCTGGGTCAGCTCAGAATTGACAACATTTTAACACCAGCTGGCACCAGACATCCTGCATCACACAGCCTTTGATGCCTCTGGATATCTAAAAAAGAAATTACCCAATTACAATGTAATGGCTCTCCAGCCTTTCCAGGCTAGGAATGAGAAGGAGTATTTACAATCTCAGTGCACAATAATTTTATCCAGTTACATCAAATCAGCTAGGATAAGTTAGGCCTGCTCTGGTAAGGAGAGCTGCATATGCATATGAAGACAAGAGATGAGGACTGAGAACCAGATGGAACTGAAGGCCAGGGAGGTTAAACAGGTGTTTACTGGACACAGGCTTGTGATGAAGAGGACTGGGGTGGAGTGGTGTTATAGAAAGTCTACCCATGCAGATAAATTCTTGCCCCCAAGAAAAATCTGCTGACAAAAGTAATATAAGGGTGATCATTACCCAGGCCAGAGAATAGTTATTTTTATGCAAAATTAATACATACTAATTTTTTATCTTTATTAACTTGAGTATTTCTTATTTACATTTCGATTGTTATTCCCCTTCCCGGTTTCCGGGCCAACATACCCCCTAACTCCTCCCACTCCCCTTTTATATGGGTGTTCCCCTCCCCATCCTCCCCCCATTACCACCCTCCCCCCAACAATCACGTTCACTGGGGGTTCAGTCTTAATACATACTAATTATAAGAGATCATAATGTTTTCGGTGGTTCTCAGGTACTTGGTTTTAATTATTTTTAATTTTAGTGTGCTTACCTGAAGAAATCCATTTCTTTTTTTGAAACATGAGTGCTTTTCATGTATATAAAGGCCAAAGGGTTCAGATACCACTGAGTCAGGGCTTTCTGTTCCTCCAAAGAGCAGGCATGAGGTGGGCATGTGGGCTGAAGACTTTTCAGGCCTTCATCTCTTTCCAGTCCTTGCGTACCTCAAGGGGATCACAAAACTGGAAAGTAGACGGGACTTGAAGCCTCCCTTACAAGGGAGATTTTCAGCTGTTTCTGTTTGATAAGAATAGCCCTCCCCCTCCCCCCAAGTTCAGGAAGCAAAGGAGATCCCCCCACCCTTATCCTGCCTCCACCAAGATGGACAGAAGCTAAAGTCTCTAAAAGGAGGAGGGAGAAAACATGTTTGTTTCAGGGACTGTGTCTCACCGCAACAGGAGATGTGTCTGTGTGCAGGCAGACATCAGGAAGGGAAGGGCTCACCACAGTAGAAGGTGCTTCACCAGCACAGTCTTAAGTGCGTTGACTTTCTGTCAGACAGGCTTGCTAGCCTGCATTCTCAAATTAAGATTTTTCTGAATCTTCTCTGATGAATTAGGCATTCCATTAGTCACATGTGACTGTCAGTAGAAGATATACACCAGATTCCAAAGGTTTACTTTGGAAAAAAGATAGATAACAAGAGGTTTAGGTCAATTACAAGTTGACTTCTTAATATTGCAGGTAAATTGGATAAATAAGATAAGTTTGTGAAATTAATTGCATTTGCTGTTTTAAATGTTTAGATGAGATTATAGGAAAAAAACTTGAATGGAATACATAGCTTGAGTTATTTGTATTGAGCAGGATCCCTCCAAATAGTTCAGTCCCTAAAATGTGTGAATGAGAAGACTGGGGAGGGGTGTTCTTCTCTCTGTGTATATAATTATTGGAACTCACTATAGTAATTGCCCCCACACCTCTCACTCAATTACTCCAACCCACAAAGCAACGACATGTTCCAGAAAGCTACCCATAGCTGCCAGTTCTTCCATGGCCTGGAATCCTCCTGCAAAGGAAGTGTATTTACAAGCCACTGACACCTGGCAGCTCTCTCATCTCTCTTAAAATATGGGTGAGGGACTGGCTCTATGATTGAGCACAAAATGAGAGATGCTCTCTCTTGCCATCTTCCAAGCAGGTGGTATTATGTGCCGAGCTATTTATGAAGGGAGGCCAGGGCAGAAACAGGAGAAAAGACAAAGAAAGAGAAAGCAAAAAGATCTCTTTCCTAAAAGTCCCAGATTTCTTCAGGAACATATAGAGAACAATACTGCATTCCATGTCAGTGTATGATTGTTTTCTACTCCCCTCAAAGCTCTTGTTAAAGACAAAGTTGATGCTATTCATATTATTCTCTTGTATTTGCCCCTTTTCATAATGTAGAAAATCAGAGAATGGCCTGTCCTCAGCTTCCCTATGATTTCTTTTGATGCTCCTGTGACTTGAGTAGATTTATTTCCATTAAAATGATAAAATTGGCCTTCTTCACATGTTATCAGAGAACATAATGCTAGGGGCAGGTAGGAATTGGACTCCACTCTCTGGACTATGACCCAGAAGGATGTGACCTCTGCTCACTCAAGCTCATTGCTTGGCTGCTTTCTCTCTCAAAACTACTTCAAGGCATTTGTTCCCCAAACTCTTTAAGAGGCGTAAGAACAAGTACACTTTTGGGAGAGAGCACTCATGTGACCCCAGCACTTACTACAGCACTGTCACTTGAAATCAGTTGGATTTCCTCCTGGAAATGGATGTCATGTGTGTACTGCAGGACAACCTCGATTCAAGTAGGGGACTTGTCAAGCAGATCACAGGGCTGTTTCCACACAATCCGATATTATAGGTCTGAGGTAGGCTGCTAATTGTCAGTGCTCACTAGTTTTCAGTGGTTCCTGTTGCTTCTGCTCTAGGTGCCACAGTTCTGCTTGAGGGAACCATGAAATGTCAGAGTCATAGGGACAGAGACCACATGCATGCAGGAGTAAGAAGAGTTCTATAAAGATCGCATGTTTAGAAGTTGAGGTTTTAGTAGAAGGGATTTTGGGGATACAGATACTTTACATCAATGATTCTGTGGGATAGAGAGAATCTGAAAGGAGATAACAGAGAATACAATGGAAAGCACAAGGCTGTGAGGAAGAGAGGAGGGAGATGCAGAAAGGAGGAGAGAGAAACAAGAGAGTGAGAGAGAAAACAAAGAGCCTTTGATAGTCAGCTTTCCAGAGAAGAGTGACAGAGTAAATCAATACCAGTTTCCTGTTGTATACATATTAAGAATCATCAAACAATAAAAAGGTCATTAGTTAGCTATTTAAATGTTTTCAGTGTTTCACTGATAAAGGGCAATGATCATTGATCATCATGGTTGAAGTCATTTAAAAATGTCTAAATACACAATTAACCAAATTGGCCATGTGGGCAGAATTTTATGCCTCTCCATGCTGCGACCAAGCAGTAGGATTTTCACAATAGCCTTTACAAAAATCTGAGAGGGAGCCGATGTTCAGGGAAAGCAATTAACTGGAGAGATTTTTCTCAAGACATAAATGCTAATGAAGCAAAGTGGATTACCTACTGCCATCAACCTAGCCAGAGGAAGGGAGAGTTTCTCAAATCCTGTGACATATCCTCTCCTATCTTTATTTCTTCTGCAAACTCTCACTTATTTTTTTTCTATGTGATTCCAAGGTTTTTAAAGAATGTCACAGGATGGGTAGCACTTTGTAGCAATGATCAACATTTAAATTACCCAAGCAATTAACAAAAACCTTTGCTTTAAGAAATAATCACTTCCAGTGGGCATGGTGGTGCATGCCTTTAATCCCAACACTTGGAAGGTAGAGACTGGTAAAGCCCTGAGTTTGACTTCAAGGCTAGCCTGGTCTACAGAGTGAGTTCCAGCACAGTCAGGGCTATACTAACAAACCCTGTCTGGAAACCAGAAAAAAAAGGGCACTCCTTGGGACAAGTGAATATTTCAAACAAATGAGTTTTTGAGGCCTTAAGTTGTTTGGTATAACACAGTAAAACAGTTTGGTAATTAGAAAGCAGTGTGCCACTTGGGAGGATAATTTTCCACCCAGAAGAGAGCAAGAGCCAGTTCCAGAAGAAAGACCCTGTAATGGCTGGCTGTGGGCAGGGAAGCAAGGTGGCACCTGAGTGTTGCCGGCCCACATAGGTTCTTGCAAAGCCTTGGCACGATTTTGGAATGAGCTTCCTTTCTGCCCTGCTCAGTTAAAAGTTGGAAGAAGTGCAGCTATAGAAAGCTATGGCTAGCACATTTTTTTATGAGCAAAATTTATAGAGTAATGTATCTACTTTTAGCATGACTATTGTTAAACTTGAAGATCAAGCGAAGTGACACCAAGTATATTGCTTTATCAATTGGATTCGTTCGAATGAAAAATGCTGATCGGGCCCTGTCTATCCCTTGGGTGCTGAAACCCTACTTCAACTCTTGAATGGTCGATACATAAAAGTCAAATTCATTATAATTTGTAGCTTTTTTTCCTTGAAGAAGCACAGGGTTCTCAGTACATCAATATCAACTCTTAAATCCACGTCGAATGGAGAGGGCACAGCGCAGTAATTCAATCTCTTTACACTTAATACGGTCAGGAAGGGAGAATGAAAACAGCCTCTTGTAAAATGATGGAAAAAACAGGATGCAATCACTCTGACGGAGCAGTGCAAAGGAGTCATTTTACACCAGCCGTTACCAGGGCAACAAAATACAGTGAGCCCTATACATCTAACAGGTGACATTTTAGCTAAGAAATTGCTTCTTTGGTATTTTTTCTGTCTATGAAAAACAATGTTACTGGCGTTTTCCCTTGTCATGTACTATAGGGCAACATGTTCTTGCTGACAGACCCATAATGGAAAATAGAGCAGTTAAATAGTATTTGAGTCTAACTTTTTGGGTATATGCTAATATGCCCCTTACAGGGGTTTCATACATTTTCAAATGTCCAAAAAATTCAAAGGACTAAAATCTCTGCATGTGGTCATGCATGAAAATTGGGTTTTAGATAAAGAAAACAAATACTTAACACTGGTTACAAAGTATGACACGAAGTCCTAAATGCACTTTTAAGAAAAGGAACAGTATTAATACTTCATATTGTAAGATTCACTAGCAGTGTAAACTTATGTTATCTCTATATGTCTTAAGAATTATAAAAAAAAATGGCAGTAGTTGTTCACACCTGTAACTTCAGTAGATAAGAAGCAAAGTTAGGATTGCTGTGAGTTTAGTCTGGACTAAATACTAAGTTCCAGCCCAGCACAGGTTACAGAATGAGATGCTGTCTCAGAAAGACAAAAGACCAAGCAAATAAAAACAACACAACATAGCAGAATGGTATTTTATGATCGTTTACTTCAGTAATAATCTAGCATTGAAAAAAGTGTAAGAAATAAAGTTTTTTTTCTTCAGAAACCTTATTAAGATACACAGAAACAAGGAAAGAGATCAGCTACAGTGAGAAGAATCTCAGAGGAAAAGTACAAAGAAGCAAAAATTGATCTTTATGTTTATGTGTACATATGTGTGTAGGTAGGAAGGTGAAATAGAAAACCAAAAAAAATGACTTTTAAAAGAGTTCTATGGGTTCTTTACTGCCCCCTCTTTAGGACAACCACCATTGCTTTATGACTCCCCACCAACCATAGAACCACTCTCTACCCACAGCTGCCACTTGACTATGACTCAATGATCCCTCAGCCACTACACATGGCAGGAACTCAAAAATACTCTCTATCAATTAGGCATCCCTCAGTCTCCATATTTGTCTAGGGCCCAGACTGCAGAAACAGCAACCAAAGAATGTAGCACCCAGCAATAAAGGCAATACCAATATCTACACCAAAGAAAAACCAAACTTCAGGTAACTATAGCTTAGCCAAAACAAAACAAAACAACCCATAAACATGACTAAAAAAAGAAAATATGACCCCTGCAGAAACCAGCAACCTTATTATCATAGGCTCTGAAAAAGCAATTTAACCCAAGCACAAAACATGGAAATTAAAATAGCAATTATGAATTTGTTCAAGGAGTTTAAAGAGGGTATGGAAAATGCCTAATGATGTCTGTGAAAACAGAAACAGTTGAGTGAAATGATAAAAGCAATTCAATGTATGAAAGTAGAATTTAACAGAAAAATAGAATCACTAAAAAAAGTCAAAGAAAAATTAACTTAAAAATAAAAAACTCAGGAATTTAAATGAAAAGCTCAGAGGTAAGCCTTGCCAATAGAATGAATAAAGCAGAAGAGAGCTTTTGGGTCTTGAAGACAAACTAGAAGAAATAGTTTGGTCAAAGAAGATATTAAATCTAAAACAAAACTTCAAGCACAAAATATCCAGGAAATCTGAAAAAATATAAAAACGTCAGACTTACAAATTATAGGGAAAGTAGAAAGAGAAGAAACCTGGTCAATGGCATGGAAAATATTTTTTAACAAAATCATAGAAGAAAAATTTCCTGTCTAAAGGAAAAGATGCCTATCAAAGTATAAAACGCATCCAGAATATCAAAAAGACAGGACCAGAAGGGAAACGTCCCAGGACACATAAAAATCAAAATCCTAATATTCGGAACAAAAGGGATATTAAGAGCTTCAAGGGGAAAAGAGTGAGTGGCATGTAAACATAGACTCTTTTATAACAGAAGAACACCCGATTCTTCAGTGGAGACTCTGAAACCTGGAAGAGCCTGGATGGATGTTTTACAAACTCTGAGAGACCACAGATGCCAACCCAGACTACTATACCCAGCAAAACTATCAATCACAGTAAGTGGTGAAAGAAAACCATTTTATGAAAAAACAAAGCAAAGAAATTTTTGTCAATCAAACCAGTTCTTCAAAAGGTGCTCGAAGGAAAACTTCAGTCTGAAGTGGTTAACCACACTAAAATTTCCACAAACAATAAAACAAAACAAAACAAAACAAAACAAACAAACAAACAAACAAAAGACAACAACAACCAAAAAAAACCCCACCACAACAAAAATATCAGGAATTGGTAAACACTACTCAGTAATAACTCTTATTAACTGATGAATTGATAATGAAAATTGGGAACATTTATACCATGGAATATTATTAAATTGTTCAGGAAAATGAAATTGTGACATTTGCAGTTAAACATATGGAGCTAAAAATAATCATTCTTAGTGAGGCAACCCAGAACCAATAGGACAAATATTGAATATTTTTAATAGGAATGTTAACTTTTAAGCTTTATGTGTAAGTGTTTCTTAGAATAATGATACATTTTAAGTAACTCGTAAGGGGCTAGGGTGGGAGAAGGGACGCTTTCAATGACGAAATAAAATATAATGTTATAAATAGATAAAATGGAAATTAAAATTGGAGGAGGGGAATACAAGTAGGGTAAAGCGGGGATTATGGAGAGAGACAACTAACACTAAAAGTTTTTTAAAAGGCCACATGGAAACCTACTACTGTACAAACTTCCTAAGGTATATACATATATGAAAATAATTTAAGGTTATTTGGAGTCAGCATATAATGGAGGAGACAATGCTACAAGTGGGCGTCTTATTCCATCAACTTACACCTCGAGTGCCAGGAATGTTGCATCTTCAGCACTCATTGCATTTCAGACCTGACCTCCAGCAAACACAGTCTATTGCCAAGGATATTGGTTACCTTCTGTAACATGACAATAAGTCTCCATTGCTGAAGTTACGTTACCATGTATGGAGAAAATGACCTGGTGCCCAACTAGAAGCTTACCTGTATTGACTAACATTCATGTTATAGAAGTACTATGTGTACTACCAGAGGAAAAAAGAATCATCAATGTTTCCCAGCTATGAACCCTGAGATTTGCAACAACTACCTGCCTGTAATGTATATATATATATATATATATATATATATATATATATATATATATATATATAGTGTGTGTGTGTGTGTGTGAGTGTGTCAATAGTGGTACATGAAATGGTGTCATCCACAGCATTGCTAAGATGGCCAAGAACTCGATACTAGATAGGTCATGAGTCCTCCTAATAAACATACTACTATTATTCTGCTAAATGTACATAGCATAAATGACTTTAATAACATTGTTATACCATTAGATCAATGCTTTTCTCAACCCTCATTAGAGGAACTATTCCTTGCAGTAGGTGGTAATTAATAGAAACTGACAACTGAAAATGAGAAGACATGGAGAGACTCTGGAATACTCAGTCATGTATGTGACTGAGTGATGTGATGCTTTTTATCAAACTCTACCTTCAAAGTTCAGGGATCTATGCAGAAGAGGAAGCAAAAAAAATTGTAAGGGCCTAAGGTGATAGAAGATTTCAAGGAAGCAGCTCCATCTAGATACAACAGGATTGATGCATGTGTGAACTCATAGAGACTGTGCGACAGCACACACCAGATCTACTGAAGTTCAAATCAGACATAATCCCAGCGTAGAGAAATGGAAATATATACAGATTTTCACCCTAGCCAAGAAGCTATTCTCAATTGAAAACTGCTAGAAAAGAGAAATTAGTTTTCTCCAATGGAATATACCTGAGTATATCAACCACACTCCAGAACAGGCCCTACACCCAGGAGTAGCAGAACATTTTGTGTGTGTGTGTGTGTGTGTGTGTGC